>NC_052048.2:92242793-92542793 GCF_903992535.2 Arvicola amphibius
ACAAATTAAAATCAAAATCCAAAGACCTTTTCCTGAGGATTCCAAGCAATTAGAAAGCTAGGACTATATAAAGTGAGGCAGATGATCCAATCACTGTGTATTTCATACGAAGTTTTAATAGCTCATCTTTCACATCCAACTTCTAAAATGTCTCCATTTGGCTAAGAAGTGACATCTTCCTGCTCTTAAATCCGTGATTAGGTGACAAGGGAAGTTCCCAATATTTGCTTTCAGTTTATTTTTTCAAGTCCTTTTTAAAGAGGATACTTGTACAAATACTTGTGGGTCCTGAAGGGTTCTAGCAGGCTCAAACATGGCAAACATGGCTCTGGCAGGCCTTGCCTTTCTCCCTTTTCCTTTTTTTGGCTAAAATCTGTGAGGTGACATTCCTAGAGCTAGCCATCAGGGTCTATTACCTTATTTAGCCACTTCTTCCCCATGAGGCCTACTATCAAGGTCAAACTATCAAGGTATGGAAGCCTAGCAATCAAAAGCTCCCTTTTAGATAACCTAATTGATCTCTCCAATCAAAATTAAACACTTCACCCTAACACAGGGTTTCCCTTTTATAAATTTCCATTTGCCTATGGGGCCTTAAGTGTCTCCTATTTATCCAGAGGCAGTCCTTTGTCCTCCCAGGGCCAATATCCCTTCCCCACTCTCCCTTGTTCCTTTCCTCTTCTCCTCTATCTCTATTTCCTGCCTTTGTCTCTTATTCCATGCCCTCTGTCAGTGGAGAAGGCCACAAAGAAGTCCAGAAGGGCCTCTAGAGCCACAGTGTGGTCCGTAACTGGCAGTAAATAAGAACGCAAGGCCATAGTTCTACAAGCATATCAGATGAAACTGGGGAAGAAACTGAGAGGGCCTTGGAAGAGATGCTTTTCTAGTTAGGTCTTCCGATGGGAATTCAGCCATTCTGTGGACTAAAGTCTGTGAGATGGTGAAACAGAGGAAGCCAGAGAAGACATGCCTCGATTGGACCAAAGAAATGGGAGATAGTCAAAGAACACTGCTCTCATATTCTACCTTCATGCTAGTGATTGCTCATCACAGCAAGTTCAATGTGCCTTTCCTGTAACCTGGGTCCTGGCTTGGGCTGCAGCAAACTTTAAAACTTCACCACCAGTTTCTTCCGCTCTCAAGTTGAGAAACATTATAGAAGTATATTGCACATAATGCATTTTATAATTTGTAAAAATGTTCACAGTAGCGGACAGAGCTGAGGGTGACATAAGAAAATCCTCATCTATCCCTCCTAACCCCAAGGACTTCCTCTCTTCTTATTGCAAGATTTATTTCTAGCCCTTCACTTTTACTGATAAGCAGTGGCAAATGGCCACTCAAACTGACTATCTACTTGTAGCTGTATAGCATAGATACTAAGCTACTCAACACCCATGACTTTTTTCTTCTTTTGCATTTAGTATGAAAATTTTGCAGACTTCCCAGAGGTTGGATTCTAGCAAAGGGGTATATTGATATACTAGGGACACTACTTCCCTAATAGACTTTTAAGTCCCCCCATAAGAGCTGGTAACAAGGGAAGATGGCCTGTTGACAAATTCCAAGCCTGAAACTAGAAGGATCTGGGAGCCCTAAACCACACTGTGAAATCCCACCTACCCACTGACCATCTCAGCCAAAAACAATAGCATCAACACACTGGGCTTCATTGGTCTCTGGAGTAATTGTTTAAAAGTCACATTTAACTGGTATGTAAAAGTGATCAAAAGAGATGGATCGAGGAAAGAAATAGATCGACAATTTTTCATAACTATTTATACACGTTGAGACCTCCAGGTTCTTCGTGCTAAACCTTAGTGGGTACTTCCGCTGCTGCGAGAGTATACATGAAGACGAATGTAGAGGCAGACTCCGTGTGCATGCACAGCTGTTTGTAACCTTAACCAAGGCAGGCAACAAGGCCAATGCTTCCAGCCTGCCCTTGGCATTGGCTCCTTCCCCAGCAGATCTGTGGTCTTACCTTGTTCCTAGGACTCTACTTTCACAGAAGGAGAGCCTTCCTAAAGGCAATTATAAGCTCTGGGAAAGGAGCCAGAGTGCTTCATATTGTAATGGAAAATAATCCTTCTACCCTCAATCTGCACATTTTCTTTAAGGTGTGAAAAATGCTTTCCCAGCTTCGGCTGGGAGTATTCGGGTCTCCATGGGGATCTAGGTAGGGAGGTGGGGGAGCCATGATTAGGTGAGGAGAGAACACTCCCTCCCTTCCCCTGCAGAGGTTCCAGGGGAGCAGCAAGCTTGTCATCAAATAAAAACAAGGCTTGACCCTCCAGCCTGCTCAACATTACAGACTTCTCCTCACCTTAGTGCCCAGAAGCTCCAGCTCAAACTTGGCTTGCAACAAAGAGAACTGAATGGTGCAGGGAGACTTTCTGTGGACTAGGAAGCTATCCACAGGAACCTGTGATGCAGGCACAGGAGCCCGAGGGCGAATGAGGAACCAAGAGACCCTACTACATTGGCAGTTGAAGGCGGTAGGACTAACATGCGCAACAATTCCCAAATTTGGGAGGGTACTATCAAAGATCAAGGTAAATCATTTTTTTTCAAAGGGACAAACAGGGCGCAGCCGGCACGGGCATAGCGTTTGTATTAAGTAGTGGTTAATTCTTTCATAGCTCTGTGTCCTCATTCAACCACTTCATTGTTATATTTCCTTTGCTATTTACATTTAAGTATGATGTATTTTCATCAATAATTTTTAGGTCTATGTGATTATTCTGTTGTGATAAAATTATATATGAAAGAAGGAGGGACAGTTACATGACACTTGTTAGGCATCAATGTGGTTATTACCTTCTCTGGATTACGTTTAAGGTTATTCAAAACTTAAGATGAAATTGGCATCTGCCTATATCCAACGTGTGGTTTGGGGCAACACAGAATGAGAAGAGATAAGAGAAAGACTCAGAAAAAAATTATAAGCTTACTTACTTAAAACATTATGAGAATTTGTGTGTGTGTTTGTGTTCTGTTGCTTTGTTTGATTATTTGGTTGTTATAGCGAATTGCATGGGTCTTTAGTGTGAACTCTGTTGTTCACAACTGGTCTTCTTACCACCTCAAAATAATTGGGCACATGCTCTAGAAATAAATGAAATATGATTAGAAAGTATGATTCCCATTGGAAACATTAGTTACAAACTTTTTCACTTTATGAAGATGATTTCTACTTCATTATCCATTAATTTCTATTAAAATGATGATATGCCTCTATATCACAAGACTAGCACAATATCCATTTTACTCAGAGGCAACTATAGCTTAGGGAGGCTATTACACAATTATAAGTCGGTTTAGGGTAACAACATGAAAACTAATTAATGGCAAATGACTGCTTCCTGATTTTGTGTGCACCCACTGAGTAAAACTCCAGGGCTATTGGTCTACTACAAAATGGTTTCTATTCATCTTCTCCATTCGCTTCAATATTCCCTTCACTAAGAGAAGCTTCTTGCCCTGATTCATACCCATGTTCCTTGCTGCTACCATGTGGAGGGCACCCTCCAATAGTACTCTCATTAAGACACTTCATCAGGCATTGTCTAAACAGCTCATGAATTTATTTTTGCTGTGTATTGGGCTGTTACACAGTAAGTCCACTGACAATCCATGTACAGAGTATTTTATAAGGCATTATTTTGTTTGATATCTGTAATTGATTGAGGAAATACATTTTAACACTAGCTCCATTTTGCATGTGAAAAAACACAGGTTCACGGAAAGTGTTACTTGTTCAAGATCACGTAGGTAGAAAAAAATCCAACTGGGCCCATGACTCAGTGATTTCCACCACTGGTGCCCTTGATTTCTCTCTTCTTACTCCTCTGCATTCCCATTCTATGAACTGATGATGCTTAGTTACCACAAAGCAGACCTTGAATACGAGTATGTCTACCCATCTCTTCTACTGATGTCTTATTTCATTCCTTACCTCTCTGGGTGCATTCATGAGGAAGAGAATTCTCTTTGAAGCAGCCATCGTGCCAATATCTCGTCAGCCATAATTGTCCAGCCCTCATGGCCTCCTTTCTTACCTTAGCCTATCCAACGTGTTTCTGCCTGTCTTTTCCTGCTTGTCCCCTATAGCTGAGGAGCTTCTCAAGGTCACACGTTCAAGTCAAGGAACAGTCAGCGAGCAGTTTGATCTCACTATCATTTTCTTTCATTGTCTTCATAACAATTACTCTAAAATAAAAAGGTACCTATTTCTTTAAGTGTCTCCTTTGACCAGTTCTATAAAAGTAGTACCTATACTACTTTTAGTATAAATAGTACCTATACTAGTTAGTAGTATGGACCTCTCCTAAATCATTTTAATTGAATGAATAGGTATTTACTAAATTAGAAAAACATTAAATAAGAAAAAAATGAACTAGTCTCAGTTTCTCAAAAGTACATTTTTCAAATTACTTATTTCTGGGCTCTTATTTCCCAAAATAACACCTGACAGAAAGTATGCTCAAAAAATATTAATTAAATTAAGTCATTTAAAAGAGGCCCTACAAAAGCTTAATATCCAAGGATGAAATAAACATTTTACACACCATTATAAGCACACACATACATTATATGCTTATGTTTCTTCTTTTAACCTTTGAAATTGAGTAGAAATAAGTAAAGGGAAAGGAAATCTGTTCCTAATAGCTAGAATATTAAATTTTCACCCAGGGTGTTGGTGGATGTGGAATGAGGACTGGTTCTGGAGGTCAACGAGCCCAGCTGAGGGCACGTCTCAGTCCTTCCTCAGTCACCAGCAACATCCCAGAAGATTCCTAGAGCAATTACCAACCTCTCTTTCAAATGGGAAATTGATGAATTCCTTATTTTCCAGCCTAAAAAGAACAACCCGAGGTTTAGGAAAGGACTCTGATATGCTCGCCTACATCCAAACTCCAGCTTGAAGACAATAGCATGTGGCTGACTCCCAGGGCGTCATCCACATCACCAGGTCACTTTGAGTTTCTGAGAGAAAGACTTGTTTACTACCTGCAGACTCAGTCCTTGTCAGCTTCAACTTTCCCTCATATTTTTAGCACAATTCCACCCATCTTTGGGTTTGCGGTACAATAAAGGCTTTGGCAGACAGAGGTCATCAGTTCGTTTCATTTCAGAGCTTATTGCACCTTTCAGCCTAGACTAGACCAAGTCTGTGGTGTGTTGCTGAGTCTTGAATAAGGGCAGTGCAGGCATCTCTTTTCAGAACATAGTTAAGAGATAATGGTTTTTCTGTGGGGACCAAGTAGGTCATGGTAGCTGTCCCTTTAAGACAAGACAGAAGAGAGGATGCTTTCTCTATGGGGACCAAGGAGGCCATGGTAGCTGTCCCATAAAACGTGTTCTGAGTGATTTTATCAAACAGAAACTATAACAACAAAATTAGATTAACACACATCAACAAGAAGGCACAAATATATTCCTTTAAGTCACTGATTGTGTGTGGTTGTTCTTTGTCATAGCTACTTTGTGATAATTGTTCTAATTAAAATGGTGACCTTAAAAGAATTGCTTACTTTGGTTGATTCTGTTGAATGCTTAGGGTAACGGTAAGAATGGGGATAAAGGTGACAAGGATGTTACTGTAATAGAATCATTTATCTAGGCTGATTTGTTCCATGTTTATGATGAGGGATTTTTTATTTTAGTCTGTATTAAGAACCAGTGGGAGGCTTGGGAAATAGCATAGTAGTTAGAAACTGTCTTAGTATACACAAAAACCCTGGGTTCAAGTTTCATTACTACACACACACACACCAAAGAGGCCAAATACAAATGTTTTCCTACCATGATTAGCAATACTATAATGAAGGCCAATAGCAAATAGGATGAAACTATGAATCTCCTGAAATTTTTATTTCACGTTTAAAGATTCCTTTTACATTTTAAATGCATGTGCAATTTTATAATAAAGTGTAAATAGAAATCCTGAATATGCAGAAATCACACAAAAATCTCATTTTTTGACCAAAACAGGAGACCATGGTGATCTGAAGATTTTCTGTCTTACTTTTTTTTTCAGAGAAAGTGGGTCTAGTTTATTTAGTGGGTTATGGAAGGAAAGAGAAGGGAGAGAGAGAGAGAGAGAAAAGAGAGAGAGAGAGAGAGAGGAGAGAGAGAAGAGGCTGAGGAGAGGTGGAGAGAGAGAGAGAGAGAGAGAGAGAGGAGGGTGGGGTTATCTGAAGATTTTCAAAGGTTATAGCTTTATGATTCATGTAGGCCCTCTCATTCTGCCATAGTGAGCTCCTAAAATTACTAGGAGTCAATAGGTTTTATTCTCAAATCTGTTTGTGCTTGTTCTACTTAACACTATGTTACACATATAATAAAAGGTTAAATAAGTGATAAAATATGAAGGAAAAGCTACTGTTTCTCTCAAAACTAGATAAGGCAACCTACTAAAACTAAATTTCAGTTGCACTAGATATGAAGCAAAGCAGGATCATGCATCTTGGGGCGGTTGACTGTGTACTAAGTGACATTTGTGGCATAAGGCAACAGCCATTTATTTATGTAGTAGATTACTAGTCTGAAAGTCAATGATTTGGGTTAACCTAAGCAGTAATTCTCTGCATCAAGCTCGGCTGGTCTTGTGTTAGGCCTGTTCAAGTATGCCTAGTAGGCTGGTAGGTGTCTGAGGACAGTGGAGGCGATTTTGACTTTCTTCACATAGTTCATCATTTGAAGGAGGGTATAGGGTTCGACAGCACAAAGGTAAGCCCTAACACAAAAACGCCATTTGCAGTTGGATAGATACATGTTTTCTGCTTCCTGTGCCGCTAGTCAGAGAAAAATGACACAGTCTAACCCTGTTGTGTCTGTTTGCAAGCATGACTCAGGACACATCAACCACAAGAAATGCTTTAAACTTGGGTTACAATAGCATAGTCTTACACAAAGACACGTGCTTCTTTCCTGGATCACTCCACTTTCTACTATAACACATATCTTTTGCTTCCATGCTTTTTGTATAATAGTTTTGATAAAATTCAGTGAAGAGAATGTATGTCATGGATGAAGAACTACACACATTAAGATAAAAAACTTCTTTGTCCATTGCCCCAACATTATTTCTTCTTCCACAAGCAATTTCTGTTAATGGCTTACCAGTTTGTAACAATGCTTTTAAAAATGAATAATATTTCTGAATACTATTCAAATTTTTCGTATGTCTGCATGATACAAACTGCTCTTTGTTTTCGTTTGGTTCTTATAACACTTTGGACATCTTCTTGATTACTACATAAATCTGCTCTACATTTTCAAATAACTTGAAGTATGTCATAACTTTTGAAAATGTTTTAGCTTACTAGGCAAAAGTGATATCTCATTGTTTTTGAAATTCCTATTACTTTCATTTTTAGTGTGCTTAAACGCTACTTTCAGAGGACTGGTTTCCATTTTATTTCTTTACTTTGTAATTTTCATCTATCACGGTTCTTGTATAATGGCTATAAAGTGGTTTGGACAAATTGTACATCATTAGAGATTACAGGAGAATACATTGCCCCCCTGCCCCTTTCTGGGTCTTTGCTTCCAGGATAGGAGATCCTATGGTGGTAACCAAGAGACTACAGACTCAGAGGCCTACAGTGGTTCTCTCTCCTTTCTGGGTCTGGGAAGCCGCATGGGATATACCAACTATAGGCCTGGAAGTGAATGGTGCTAGGGTAGCCAGCTTCCTTGAAGATGTGTATGTCTCACTTGTCCTTGACTTCCAGGATGCTAAGGCAATTCGGAAAAGTGCACTAGGTTATATTTTTCTTTATGATTCAAGGATAACCTGGACATACAAAGACACAAAAGAAAGGATTCTTCAAGACACTTTTGCCAAAAGCCAACAGTTTGTCTCTTTTTCCCCCATTGGTTCAAACTTTCATGTGGGCTTTTCCGTGTTATATGAGGTTCACTTTCCAGGAGTGAAATGTTATATGAGGATCATTTATCCCTTGGTACTACAAAAGTGAACCCTGCCCCCTTGTCGTTGGATGAATCACCTTACTACTGCCAGGCAATGAAATGTAACCTTAGGGTGTGAGTCATGCTTGCATAATGCAAAAAAGTAAAACTTATAAAATATTGCAAGGATAAAATATTTGAAAATGAGGCCTAAGAAAAGTCATGAACTAAGAATCTAGAATGTGATAAAGGGTGGTTGGAACAAATTAACAAACAAAACATCATCAATTATTATAACTTTTAAAGGAAAAGGAAAAAATAAACATTGAAGCAATCAATCAAAATCTTGAAGGGAACAAAAGTAGAAAAGTCCTAGGCATATTTGGAGAAATATCTGTATTCTAAATGTTTCAAAAGAGCATACACTTTGACTAAGAAATTGTATGATATAATTGGATGCCAAGTTCTCACTGTAAGTAAACTAAATCTTATTTTTTAAAAAATCAAGATGGCCGGGCTGTAGGTGGCGCATGCCTTAATCCCAGCACTCGGGAGGCAGAGGCGGGCGGATCTCTGTGAGTTCGAGGCCAGCCTGGTCTACAAGAGCTAGTTCCAGGGACAGGCTCTAAAAAGCTGCAGAGAAACCCGGTCTCGAAAACCAAAAAAAAAAAAAAAATTCAGATGTTGCTTGGCAAGAAGACATTCCCCAAGCCTTATGAATGTTCTCTCTGATGCTGCAGTAAATAAATTAGCAATAAAGTATGACTCTCCCAGTAGTAAGCAAATGGTAGGATCAGTCTCAGGAAAAGCACCGAAATCCCATCAGGGGCAGTCCAGGGAAGTGATGAACTTAACTTGAGGGTATCCCAGAAGTAAGAACTCTTGAGGAGATACTGGTCTCACAAGGAAGTGGTCACACATTGATAGACATCTAGAAAACCCAAGCCTGTAGGTAATAGTACATGGGTACATGTATGTTATGATGGCTGTGCAAAGGTTTGTGAGAGAGAGAGAGAGAGAGAGAGAGAGAGAGACAGACAGATCTACAAGAAGATACTATGTATTTTAAAAGCAGTAAACTAAAAGCCTTTTAAAACCCACACACGAATGCAATTTAAAATTGGTCAAGGTACAAGAAGATAAAATGTTCTCTCTCTGGTGGAAATATGCACAGCATCTCATTTTGCTTATTAATATATGACAAGAATTTTAAAAGTGTTCCTACCTAATTAATGAAAATGGTCATAAAATCCATATAAATGTTTACATTTAGATATGTGTTGAAAAACTAATTACAATGTAACATAAATAAGTTTCTGATAAAAAAAGTCTTCACTGCAAAGATAAACAACCATTGGTATTTGTAACTAAGGGAGCAATGGGAACTGCAACTTTTCTAAGACTATGCAGTAACAAATTTAAAAGGTAAATATTAAGTTACCAAAGGCATCAATGAGTTTTAAATGCAATTTATTACTTTATTTTAAAAACATATACAATAAAGAATGGAAGAAAGCATATTCATATTAACAATCATTTATGAAATTATTATTGTCTATTCAAGGTCTATCTTGTTCTTTTTATGCTAAGTTTTCATTTAATATTTTCCATGGTGGATTTCTTTCTTTTATAGTGAGAAAAAACTTATCCTACAAAAGAAAATCCTAAGATGTTTTAAGTAATATGTATGATATACACATATCCCAATAAGAGTCAATAACTTACCCTTACATTCCTTGTAGTTAGCAGAGTTGAAGACAATATTATCAATGACCATGTAACTTTTCAGTTTATCACTACACCATCTAAGGTTATCATTTTGTCTACCATGATTCCACAGAAACAAACATACGACCAAAACACCAAGACTCTACCAATCTGTGTACTGGTAAATGTGCAATTATTTTTTTTTGTGTGTGTGTTGTGCTTATAAGTCATGGGGTGGCAAAAAGCTCAATTGAAAATGGGCTTCCATGGAAGCCTGAGGGCCTCACTTTAACCCCTAAAATCCTTGTTGAAAAGTCAGGTGTGGCTTAGTGCATCCGTCGTTTGCAGCATTTGTACCTTGTCATGGGAAGCTGAGAGAGGAGGGTCAACCTGGATCTCAAGGACCAGCTAGTCTGTCGTACTCAGCACACAGGCAAGAAACAAGAGAGACCCTGCCCTCAAAACAAGGTGAAGGAAAGAATCAACTTTCAAAAGGTTGTTTCTTGACCCCCACAAGTGTGCCATGGTATGCATATGCTCCCTCTATACACATTTTCACACACATCAGCACAACACACATACACACTCACTACAAAATCACTGCCATTTTGTCATTGTATCAATAAGTTGTATGTTTTGATAAAAATAATACTTAAAAGGTAAACCAAACCTGAGTATAATCTTTTTTGTTTGATTTTTATATTGTTTGATAATTTCACACATGCATATACTATGTTTCCATCAAATATACCCCTAGTTCCTTCTCATCCAATTTCTTACCTATTCCTTGTGCCACTTTCCCCTCCCAACTTCATGTACTCAGAAAACAAAGCATAGAAGCTCCCTGAGCCCACTCAGAGCTAAACATATTTTCATGCCTCAGTAGATGGCCCAACAGCCATGCACACAGAGGTAACACTAAGTCCACTATGAGCCTGAGTCATTTTGAAAATATTCTGCGCTACAAGAACCTAGAATTCTTAATGTGCTAAGCCTTGAATCAAGCTAGTATTATAATTTCCCTATATTACTAGGAAATGCCTACCTTGTTAAGTAGTTCTAGTTTTCTGTCTCCTAAAACACTGTCTCTATGTCCATCCCAGTACTAGATTGGACTATATCATTTGAATGATGAAGAGATGGTTCACTTCTTTGGGAGTCTTATATTTTCAGAGAATAAGGAGGATAGAAAGGTGACCATAACTTAGCACAAAACAAATGCAAATGTATCCTAAAGGGGGAGAAAGTATAGAAAAGGGTGTGGGAAGTTGGAAGAGAAGGAAAGGTCGAGAAGCTGTTGAGAAACTGTTCCCAAAGGCCAGAAGTTGGGGTGGAGACAAGGGCTGGCTTTTTGCTAAGGCTACGCTTCATATTGATGTTTGGGTGGTATTTGTTAGACAGTCCTTAATTCAAGAACTGGATTGCAAAAGAAGAATTTTTGAAAAATGGCAATACTCCCCCCCCCATCTTTCATTATCCCACTAATGCTGCTAAGTGCTTATTTTGAAATGAGAGAGAAACACGAGTCAGCTGGAGCAGGGTCCGCAGACACACCCCACACTCTGGCCGCTTTGTATCTCATTCCCTATTCTGCCTACAAATGCAATCTAAAGATTCAAGACAAATGACATTTACACTGTGCCAGCCCCAGAGAAAACATCAGTAAGCAGCCGTGCCTCTCTTTTCCTAAACCCAAGGAAACTCACAACAGTGGTGCCTCATCCCAGGCAATGAGAGTGTCTGGTCAAACAGCTTGCCTTAGTACATGAGTGTGACACACTGGGACCTCATGGCTCCTCTTTTTCAATGACAAGTTACCCCTTCAAACTTGTTGCATGTAAGGGTAATCTTCCTTATCATCTGTACAAAGGACTACAATGACCAAAGCGAGAATATCTTAGACTCCACATCTATCAATAACTGTGTACAGGCAATGTTGTATTTTATAAGTGGTGACTCATAATATATGTAATCGTATCTGTTTTCACAGTGATCTTGGTGCAAGTTGATGATAAATCCTTTGGACTAACGTTTCTTTGCGTTTCTTCCCATGTAACGCATAGGCTTGTAACTGAACCTACAGTTCACCTCTCCAGCCATTCCATCTTTCCTGCCTAATTGACTTCTTGGGTTGACTTTGCTAAAATGTGTTGAGCCAGAGCCTCCCAGTGCCAAAGCAACTCCCTCATAGACTTGGCCCCCTGGGAAATTGCATTAATGTTTCTTCAGGCTTCCAAGCAGTGACTGCTTCAAGAAGAGCTCACGGCTGCATTAGAAAAGTCAATACAGCTTGAAACAGGAATCCTTTCCAGACTTGAAATGAAAACATGCATTAGGTTTTTTTAAATGATGAACTGAGAAAATAGGGAGCTAAGGAAAACAAAGAACACTGTGTAAAATCCCACTCATGGCTTTGAAATTTAAATTCTTGGTTCTCTGTGTGTATGTGTGTGTGTGTTTCAAAAAATAAGCAATTCGCCCCCAGTGCTGTATTACTCAGTATGTTCCAGAATGACCCATGCTAGTCATGGAATTAAAGCAATGTCAGATTATATTGGAAATGTGAATGCTTGCAGACAGTTCTCTGCTAAATCCCCATTTCTACCTCTTGGAAGCCATATGCCCTGTTAGGATATTTCTTATCCTTTTCTGAGCCACAAAACCCAAACCTAGAAAAGTAGAAACTATATCTAGTAACATAATTTGACGTTGACAAAGGGATGCCAGTACCTTGTTTTAAAACTGATTGCAAAAGTCCAACATGCCATGGGATCTTTATTCACTGCTGGTGAGAATGTAAATTAGTCTGGCCACTCTGGGTATCACTATGAAGGTGTCTTTAAAAAACTACAAAAAAAAGAATTATCATATCATATCATATGGGTATATGCCCAAAGAACTCCAAGTCAACCCACAGTAAAGATACTTGCACAGCCAAGTCAACTGCAGCACGGATAATGATAGTCAAGTTGTGGTACCAGCCAAAGTGTCCATCAAAGACTGAATGGGTAAACAAAAAGCATATTGAATATACATAAGAGAGTTTTATTATCCGATAAAAAAGAATGAAATCATGACATTTGCAGGGAAATGGACAGGACTAAAGATCACTATGCCAACAAAATAAGACAACCAAGGAAATAATGTTTTCTTCCATTTGTGAATTCTGGGTTGTATGTAGATATACAAAACCATGTATGCATATTATATGAAAGCAGAAGGGAAGGGAAAAGTCTAAATGTGAGTAGGAAAGGGGGAAAGAGGAAGAACGAAGAATAAGAGTTGAATCTCATCAAAGTACATGATATACTTGAAACTGTATTTATGTGGTTCATTGTAATGTGCAATGAATCCCTGCCCATAAGACAAGTAACAGAAACCCATTATGGAATAAGCTGTGGTAGAGCTTATTGTTTTAACAGAATGTCCATATGTGTATACATACATAAGCACAGAGAGAGAGAGAGAGAGAGAGAGAGAGAGAGAGAGAGAGAGAGAGAGAGAGGGAGGAAGAAGAGGAAGAAGGGAGGGAGGATGGGAGGGAGGGAGGGACAGAGGGAGGGAGGGAGGAAGGGAGAGAGGGAGGGAGACAAAGAGGGAGGATGTTCATTTTTCTAAAAATAGCTTACACCCATTCATTCCTTCATAAGCATATTGGGTCTAGCATTTTTTAGTAATTGTTTTTTGAGACTGGGTTTCTCTGTAGCTTTGGAGCCTGTCCTGGAACTAGCTCTTGTAGACCAGGCTGGATCTGAATTCAATAGCATTTTCTTAAAAACTTAGCATTTTGGCTTTTTGAGGTCTGCACGGCCTTTCATTTTCACTAAGTAATTCCATACAGTAATTTAATGCTGTATTTCATTGATTTATTATTAGTGGTGGTGAGATATAGGGCATTGTTTTTTTTTTTATTTCCAAAACACACAAACTTTCACTGATTAAAGAGGATGAACAGTGAAAAGCCTAGATGTTTCTACATGATGGAACTTGGACTTCTTCCAATTTAAAATATTTTAAGAGAAAGTATGTCATATCATAACAGAAGTACTGTATTCTATATGTTCCTAAATTTAAATTGCGTACCTATATCCTAGCACAGAAGATTATAATCAAATGGAAACTGCTCTGATTGGTTGGCCATACACCTTCTTCCAACAGTGACTCAACAGCTTCCCTTGAGACTTGGGCTTAGAAACAACAGAGTACATTCTTACCCCATGTAACACTAGCATGTATTTTTATCTGTAGAATCATATTCCTCTCGTTCTCTATGTACTCATCTCTCATATGCACATAGAATGATGCCCTTAAAAGTTGAAGGGAGAACAAAACGTGTCTTTTTCCTGAACAAAAATCGCTACAAACTTTGATGATGAAAATCTGACTCAATAATACTATTTCCAAGAGAAGGAATTTTCCTATGTTTTCCGATGATTTAATTAGAGTACACTGGCATATTCATGCTGGCAGAAGCCAAGAAAACCTATATGTATTCTTTCAGTGCCAAGAACTAGAAACCAGGAGGTATTTAGAGTATTTTACAGTGATTTACTCACTCTGTACGATAAAATTTTCCAGCTTCAAGCTTAGCTAATAGTAATTTAATTACAACATTTTATAGAAACACAAAGCCAGATTTACTCAGTGGCCAGCAGCAGGGCCAGCTGGAATTATGGAGCTGGTACGAGATGACTTAATACTCTTAGGCTTCTACGGTTTTGCTTAGAAAATTTCCTTGTCTATAAAACTCGCTTCCTATGGACCTTCCTTCTATCAAGGAAACGGATCAAACTGAGTTTGTGCCGAAGCACAAATTGAGCCAAGAACAATCCAATTATCCAAAGAAATAGATTGTTAAGTCAGCCCTTCTCAGGAAGATGGGATGTCAGGGTTTTGGACCAGGGAAGTCAGGGAAATATCTAGTGTTGCCTTGGATTAAATTGTCTCCTGGCTTTTTTCTCAGTTGAACTCTCTGCTACTGGCCTTAACTTTTGGTTCTGAGATTCCTTTGGACACTTAGAACTGTTGGATTCTGCTATTTCACTATACAGCATGCAATAAATGAGCAGGGCTTTTTTTATATTCATTACTGACCTTAACCTTAAACAATTATGAGTAAGAAACTATTATTTAGTGGAGAATCACAAGACAAGGACCATATTTTACTTTGAGCAAGGAAGGTATAAGATAAAGGATTATTAATTTCCATAAGATGTTGAGGTAATAAGGAATTGACTAGTCAGAAATAATGAGAACTCTGGATAATGAAGGCAGACAGAAGCAATCAAGTCCCTGGAGTTGAAGTGAAGGTTGGAAGAGCTTTTAACCCTAGGTTTAGGGGTGAGATCCAGACCTCATTGGAGAGTGTGGCCGTGACTCACAGGGCAGCAGAGGAAGTTCTAATTAGGTAGTCATCTGCCTTCTGTGATGCCAAGAGAAAGTAGTTTACCTGAAGTCGTTGGTTATAATCACCCAAGGGCATCATTTGGGAAAGCAGTAGGCTTTGCTTCAGTTGTTTATGGACTGCAGAAGTCAGGTGCTATGAAAACACCCATACCCAGGTACCAGGATAAAGAAAATGCATGGGCTGCTGAAGCCAGCCACCAGACGCCCTGTAGACACCACAGGAGCTGAGCTGTGGCAGAAGGTCACTGCAAGGGCATACCAAACAGGACACAAAACTCTCTGCAAAAATGACTTGCAACAGCCTCTACTGACAAAGCTTAATATGGTGGCTATGGTAGGAAAAAATATCTGAAGAACCTACTCATAGTCTCCTTGAGCAAGCAACAAAGAGGAATGTTGGATCTGATAGGCAACCACTTGATAATTGGCAAAGAACTCAGTGAGAACGTTTCTTACCACAGTCACTGAGAGCCATGCAGAGGAGGGGCGGTAGCTAGGTGGCCATCTGAAAAGTGATACACTGTGTTTCCGTCTTTACCCCAACAGCCTGATTTATTCTTGTAGCATCCCTTCATTGTTTGCAAGGTTGTTGTTGTTGCTGCTGCTCTTCTCCTTCCTCCTCCTTCTCATTCTCATCGTTTTCTCCTTCTCCTTTTTTCTCCTCCTATTCCTTCTTCTCTTCCACCTCCTCCACCCCTCCTCCTCTGCATCCTTCTTCACCCCCTCATTTTTTGTTTGTTTTTATGTGTTCAGGCTTCTCTCAGAGAAGTAACCCAGTCAGTGACTGCCACTGTCACATCCCCACTGTCCTGGATTTACTACAATCAAGAGAGAAGACTGTGTGTGTATCATGTTGCTGTCATGTGTCAGGCTCTTTTATAGACATTAGTCATCCCTAATGTTCATTAATCTTTGCAGATTATTGGGAGTTCATCCCCATTATTGAGGTTACTTGGTTTTAACCACATATTTAACATTTTATACGAATCTAATTTTCTATTAATAAACTGCAACTTTTAGAAAGCTACATATTCCTCAGATGCCTGTTTTCTCTTTTGTTCAGTAGAGATAAAAGTAGTATTGACTTCAGAAGATATTTCAAAGATTGATTTAAGTAATAGATGGTGCAAAGTCCTTAATATCATGTTTTGAACATTAGGCTACATGAGTTCAGGAAGCATCATGAGTGATGGTATTTATGGTGGTTCTGATAGTAATTCTCAGATTGGAATATTAATTTGTAGGGGTTAGGGTGGGGAGATGGATCAGTTAGTAAAATGCTTGCTGTTCAAACATGAGAACCTGGATTTGATCCCCAATACCAACACAAAATGCCTTGAATGTCTGTAAGTCAGTGCTGAGGAGGCAGACCCAGAGAGATCCCTAGGATGTGCTAACTAGCCACTAGTTAATCAAGGAAATGAACTCTAGGTTCAGTGAGTGATCCTGTCTCAACAACTAAGAAAGAAAAGCAATTGAAGAAAACATCTAGCATTGTCATCTAGCTTCCACAAAGCATGCCATCCATGTGTGTGCATAGTGCACACGAACACACAGACACACACACACACACACACACACAAACATGCAGAATTCCTAGGTAGGAAGGCTCTGCAATTCACAACCCTTTCCTTATGTGTCACTATTAACCTTTGCCTCCATTCCCCGATGGGAAGACCCTCTGTTTATTTAGTGAAACAAAAATAAAATAAACTGCATAGGAACAATTTTTAAATCAAAAGAGGTACTGGCTTTGGTTTAAGGCTGTACTGGCTGAATTATCTCTTTGCTGCTTCTCCATCCCTCCCTGTGGACCACAGAGATACCTTTAGAAGCCTGTGTGCTTATAGGAGGTTTATAATACTGCCCCACTGACTCTGCCTATAAATGGCAATAATAACATTTAAGGTTTTAAAAGTAAAAGTCCAAAAAGCTGGGAAAGGGACTTGCCCAAAAAATTAAAAATAAAAATATATACTTCTGCTCTGAAGTTTAGGGAGAATTCCCCTAACTGCCCACTGCCTCAATGAGTTCTGAAATGCCATAGCAATTTCAAAAGTACCTTTGTCCTTTTTCAATGTTCAGTGTTGACAATATATACCTCTATTTTTGAAGAGTTTTAAAATTATAATATATTTACATTATTTCCTCTTTCCCTTACCTCCTTCCAAACCTCCTCACGTAATCCCTTTCTCTGTCTCTCATGTTCATGGCCTCTTTAACTGTAGTTACATATGTTTGTGTGTGTGTGTGTGCACATGTGTGCACATATATGTGTAATGTATATTTCTAGGTACATAAATGCAATTTGTTCAGCTGATACAATGTTTCATGTATTTATATGATCTCTAGTCAGACCACTTGGCATTCTATATGAAAGTCTTCTTCCAAGATTCCAATCACAGGAAATGCTCAGTGAGCCAACATTTCTGAGAAATCTTATCTGCTAGCATAAGCCGTTCTGAGATAGATATCATAAGAAGCTACAATGTCAATAAAGCTTGCTCCAGTTAGATTCCAAGTTTCCCAAATACATGCTCTCCATCGTTCATATCACTGGTGACTGATAATATCAAAAAATGATGTTGACTAGCAGTAGGCACTCTGGGAACAGAACTTAGACCAATGGAATGTTTGACACTCCATCACTTTCCAGTGATAGAATGGTCATCCTAACTGTTGACTGTATTTGTCTTATCGGTTCTTTTTCTTCTTTATGTAACAAATAATTCTGCATGCTACCCTGGAAGCCTACCATTGGCTAATGGATAATAGATATACTATATACCTCCTTTATTTGTCTTTTATAGAAACCACATTTTAATGACATTATGAGCAGTTCCCAGAATGGCTGATCCCAAGCTGCTTTAGTAGTTACCAGTGAAGCTCATGAGCCAGTAGAACAGCCCACAAAGATGACTTCCATCTCTGACACTCAGTAAATATATTCACAGGGCATCTTTAATCTCCCTGAGCCTCATTGACTCACATATAAAAAATAAAAATAACAATAATTACCTTTAAAAAAAACGTCTTGATGGCACTCAGAATAGAATCTTATTCTGTTGTGTTAATGTACAGACAAAAGTTAATAAACTGCTCATTTTTATTAAGGTTTACAATACACGAGTTTCGTAGTATGAATGAACTACTTCAAGTACTGATAACAGAGGCCAGAGAGTTGTTTTAAAACTATCTTTT
Organism: Arvicola amphibius; assembly: GCF_903992535.2. NCBI lineage: Eukaryota > Metazoa > Chordata > Mammalia > Rodentia > Cricetidae > Arvicola > Arvicola amphibius. Next base: position 92,261,028 of record NC_052048.2, read on the forward strand.
TCTTCTCTGCTACATGACTATAAACTCATTTTCCTGCACTGCTTTCAATGAAGCATGGCCAAGGATGGGAAACACAATACAGACAGAAGTTAATTAGCTCATCCAGGACTGCTCTGTGAAAACTCTTGCCTGGTTTCCCATCCTGTCTCCATCTGTCAGCTGTGTGTTGACAATGTAACCGAGGATTCCAAAAGCCTGGAATTGGGAGATCTACAAGTGGAAAGACACTGGGTCCCTGAATCCCTGTGTGAAAGACTACCTGCCAAATCCCCACACTGAAAATCATTGGAGTGAGTAAATAAAATGATTTTACGAAGCTACTGAGGTCCGGGGCTTATTTGCTAGAGCCATAATCAATGACATATTGGAAAATGTTTAACAAGCAGCACTGTGAAAAACAGGCTCAGATCTGCAACGTTTGCCAATTTCCATAGTGTAAATATTCCTATCTTGGCCAACTCCAAGTTACTAATGTGACGTTATTGAATACAGTTGCAAAGAGATTTGCACAATTAGTTCTCATGAGCCAGCGAGAGCTAACTGTGGGAGAGCATACTTGAGGCAATCATTCCTAAATCTCTGTTGCCAATAAATATAATCGTTTTTTGTTGTTACAATTGTTGTATAAATTAGATATATTGTAACCAACCTTCAACTGGTTAATAACTGGTGGGACTTAGAAAATGTCTTGCTTATTTGTTTTGCATACTGAAGGGAAAGAAAGGAAAGTGAGAAAGAGAGAAAGGAAGGAAGGAAGGAAGGAAGGAAGGAAGGAAGGAAGGAAGGAAGGAAGAAAGAAAGGAAGGAAAGCTAGATAGATCCAAACAGACAGACTATCTCACTATAACCAGGATTCTTATTCTTATGGTTTGCTACCCTCATGTTCTCAGTCTGGTGTGATCCTTTTGTTTCATGCTTCTTTGTTTTTCTACATAGACACCACATTACAAAAAAACCTAGACAGAATTTGAAGTTTGTCTTGTCTACTCTGATTCCTCAGTACATACAGAATGAAGCTTTTGTCTAGACATTTCTCTTGTAACTACTCAAAATTTACCCCCAAATGGAAATACAAACACATGAATATAATATATTCTAGAGTCTTTGGATAGTGGCACACTAGTTGGCTGTATACTTCTTGTCCTTATAGACCAGCCCTTAGATTTTCTTTTCTCTCAACCTTTCCTCCTAGAATTAAAAGTTGTTGTAGAGAAGTATAAACAAGTTTTTGTACATGAGGTCACTATATCTGCTTGCTGGTGTACAAACCCTGGTTGGATAACAAATCTCTATCGAAAAAACATTTCCATGTGATTTACATAGAGATTATCTTCCTGGATCAATAGTTTCCTTTATAAAATACAATTGCACAATGTTCAAAGCCTGCTCTATTCAATATCAATGGACACCTCTATCTTGCAAATTTATGTTGAAAAAATATTTGCCATGGATTCTTTTATTCACACAGAGATAGCCCTAGGAAGAAACCTATGTGATTGCTCAGTACTAATTGCTCATCATCTGTCAGGTTTGTGGTCATGCTCTACCCTGTACTTGAGAAAAGGGAACAAGCTTCCAAACCTAGCACACTGAAATGATGGTCTTTTGCCAGCGGCAGTCATGGCTTGTATTTGGGCTGCTGGTGAGTTCTCCAGAAGAGTTATGTGAAAGGTGAGGGAACACCCAGCCTATGTTGGTTGACCTCTTCCCAGATCTGGGGCATGGTGAGAAAAGCAGGGAGTAGGCTCTTACGAAGGCTGACTGAGTACCCAACCCTGGGCAGGTTGAGTGCCCAACCATGGGCAGGACAAAGACACCCATTTTTTAATTGGGTTAATTAGCATTTTAAAGTCTAGTCTCTTGAGTTCCTTATATATTTTAGAGATCAGCCCTTAATGTCTGTGCTGCTGGGGTTATACATAGCAGTGTTTTAATTAATGCAGTTTCTGTGTGATTATTTTAAGTATGGACAGCCTGGAAATTAATGAGCAATCTCTGGTTACAAAGTCAAAATGAATCAAAGACTGGAAATAATCAAACCGAGGGCAGAAATCAACAAAATAGAAACACAGAAAACAATCCAAAGAATCAATGAAACAAAAAGCTGGTTCTTGGAGAAAATCAACAAGATTGACAAACCCTTAGCCAAACTAATCAAACGGCAGAGAGAGAACACGCAAATTAATAAGATCAGAAATGAAAAGGGGGACATAACCACAGACACAGAGGAAATTCAGAGAATCATTAGATCTTACTACAAAAGCCTGTATGCCACAAAATTGGAAAATGTAAAAGAAATGGACATTTATTTTAGATAAATACCATATACCAAAGTCAAACCAAGACCAGGTAAATGTCCTAAATAGTCCTGTCAGTCGCGAAGAATTAGAAACTGTTATCAAAAACCTCCCTACCAAAAAGAGCCCAGGACCAGATAGTTTCAATGCGGAATTCTACCAGAACTTCCAAGAAGACCTAATACCTATATTTCTTAAGGTATTTCATAATATAAAAACACAAGAGTCACTGCCAAATTCCTTTTATGAAGCTACAGTTACCCTGATACCTAAACCACACAAAGACTCAACCAAGAAAGAGAATTACAGGCCAATCTCACTCATGAATATTGATGCAAAAATTCTCAATAAAATACTGGCAAACCAAATCCAAGAACACATTAGAAAAATTATCCACTACGATCAAGTAGGCTTCATCTCAGAGAGGCAGGGCTGGTTCAACATATGAAAATCTATCAATGTAACCCATCATATCAATAAACTGAAGGAAAAAACCATATGGTCATCTCATTAGATGCTGAAAAAGCATTTGACAAAATTCAGCACCCCTTTATGATAAAGATCTTGGAGAGATTAGGGATACAGGGGTCATTCCTAAATATAATAAAGGCTATTTACAGCAAGTCGACAGCTAACATCAAATTAAACTGAGAGAAAGTCAAGGCCATCCCACTAAATTCAGGAACACGACAAGGCTGTCCACTCTCTCCTTATCTCTTCAATATAGTGCTTGAAGTTCTAGCAATAGCAGTAAGACAAAACAAGGGGATCAAGGGGATTCTAATTGGAAAGGAAGAAGTTAAACTTTCATTATTTGCAGATGATATGATAGTGTACATAAGCGACCCCAAAAACTCCACCAAAGAACTGCTACAGCTGATAAACTCCTTCAGTAACGTGGCAGGATACAAGATCAACTCCAAAAAATCAGTTGCCCTCCTATACACAAAGGATAAGGAAGCAGAGAGGGAAATCAGAGAAGTATTACCTTTCACAATAGCCACAAATAGCATAAGATATCTGGGAGTAACTCTAACCAAGGAAGTGAAGGATTTATTTGACAAGAACTTTAAGTCTTTGAAGAAAGAAATTGAAGAGGATACCAGAAAATGGAAGGATCTCCCTTGCTCTTAGATTGGGAGAATCAACATAGTAAAAATGGCAATTCTACCAAAAGCAATCTATAGATTCAATGCAATCCCCATCAAGGTCCCATCGAAATTCTTCACAGATATTGAGAGGATAATAATCAACTCTATATGGAAAAACAAGAAACCCAGGATAGTCAAAACAATCTTATACAATAAAGGTACTTCTGGAGGCATTACCATCCCTGACTTCAAACTCTATTACAGAGCTACAGTATTGAAAACAGCTTGGTATTGGCATAAAAACAGAGAAATCGCCCAATGGAATCATATAGAAGACCCGGATCTTAAACCACAAACCTATGAACACCTGATTTTTGATAAAGGAGCCAAAAATACACAATGGAAGAAAGAGGACATCTTCAACAAATGGTGCTGGCATAACTGGATGTCAACCTGTAGAAGAATGAAAGTAGATCCATATCTATCACCATGCACAAAACTCAAGTCCAAATGGATTAAAGACCTCAATATTAATCTGAACACACTGAACTTGATAGAGGAGAAAGTAGGAAGTACTCTACAACAAATGGGCACAGGGAACCGTTTCCTACATATAACCCCAGCTGCACAGACATTAAGGGCAACATTGAATAAATGGGACCTCCTGAAGCTGAGCAGCTTCTGTAAAGCAAAGGACACTGTCACTAAGACACAAAGGCAGCCTACTGACTGGGAAAAGATCTTCACCAACCCCACAACAGACAAAGGTCTGATCTCCAAAATGTATAAGGAACTCAAGAGACTAGTCTATAAAATGCTAATTAACCCAATTAAAAAATGGGGTGCTGAACTGAACAGAGAATTCTCAACAGAAGAAGTTCAAATGGCCAAAAGACACTTAAGGTCATGCTCAACCTCCTTAGCTATCAGGGAAATGCAAATCAAAACAACTTTGAGATACCATCTAACACCTGTCAGATTGGCTAAAATCCAAAACACCAATGATAACCTTTGCTGGAGAGGTTGTGGGGTAAAGGGTACACTCATCCATTGCTGGTGGGAATGCACACTTGTGCAACCACTTTGGAAAGCAGTGTGGCGGTTTCTCAGGAAATTCGGGATCAACCTACCCCAGGACCCAGTAATTCCACTCTTGGGAATTTACACAAGAGATGCCCAATCATACTACAAAAGCATTTGCTCAACTATGTTCATAGCAGCATTATTTGTAATAGGCAGATCCTGGAAACAACCTAGATGCCCTTCAGTGGAAGAATGGATGAAGAAACTGTGGAATATATACATGCTAGAATACTACTCAGCGGTAAAAAACAATGACATCTTGAATTTTGCATGCAAATGAATGGAAATAGAAAACACTATTCTGAGTGAGGTAACCCAGACCCAAAAAGATGAACATGGGATGTACTCACTCATAATTGGTTTCTAGCCATAATTAAAGGACATCGAGCCTATAATTCGGGATCCTTGAGAAGATAATAAGAAGGTGAACCCAAAGAAAAACATATAGTAATCCTCCTGGATATTGGAAGTAGACACGATCGCCAGGCAAAAATTGGGAACTTGAGGGTGGGGCGAGATGGGGCCAAGGGAAGATGGGGAGAGAAAAGTGTGAAGGGGAGAATGGGGGGAGCTCGGAGGAATGGGATGCTTGGGATACAGGAAGGGTGGATATGGGAGCAGGGAAGCATATATCTTAATTAAGGGAGCCATCTGAGGGTTGTCAAGAGAATTGACTCTAGAGGGGTTCCCGGGTTTCCAGGAAGATGCCCCCAGCTAGTTCCTTGGGCAGCTGAAGAGAGGGAGCCAGAAAAGGCCAGTTCCTATAGCCATACTGATGAATTTCTTGCATATCACCATAGAACCTCCACCTGGCGATAGGTGAAGAAAATGAGCCCCACATTGGAGCACCGGACTGAGCTCCCAAGGTCCTGATGAGGAGCAGAAGGAGGGAGAACATGAGAAAGTCAGGACCGTGAGGGGTGCGTTCACCCATGGAGACGGTTGGACAGAACTAACGGGAGATCACCAACTCCAGTTGGAATGGGACTGATGGAACATGCGACCAAACTGGACTCTGAATGTGGCCGACAGTGGAGGCTGACTGAGAAGCCAAGGACAATGGCGCTGGGCTTTGATTCTTCTGCATGGACGCGCTCTGTGGGAGCCTTCTCAGCTTGGTTGATCACCTTACTGGACCTGGGGGGAGTTGGGAGGACCTTGGTCTTAACATAGAATAGGGAACCCTGATGGCTTCTTGGCCTGGAGAAGGAGGGAGGGGGGTATGGGTGGAGGGGAGGGGAGGGAAAGGGGAGGAGGAGGGGAGGAAATGGAAATTTTTAAATATAAAAAAATAAACCATGAAAAAAATAAAAATAAAACACTGCTCAGCCTATTATCTCAGGCTTCTTATTAACTAACTCTTGCCTCTTAAATTAACCTATTTCTATTATTTTACATTTTACCCCGAGGTTTGTAGTTTACCAATAAGGTTCTAGGGCCTCTCTGTCTCCTTCGACAGCTACATGGCATCTAGTTAATTCTGTCTTCTCTCTCTCTCTCTCTCTCTCTCTCTCTCTATATATATATATATATATATATATATGTGTGTGTGTGTGTGTGTGTGTGTATACATGCATATACATATATATATATGTATATATATATATATATATATATATATATATATCTTCCAGCCTGACGACTATATTCTGCCCTGTCATAGGCCAAAGTATCTTTATTCATTAACCAATAAGAGCAACACATACACAGAAGGACATCCCACATCAGGATTGGAGTTTTGTGTATAATGATAGAAATGATAGATATGGATCTATTTACATTCTTCTACATTCTGATATCCAGTTATGTAGCACCATTTGTTGAATATGCTTTCTTTTTTCCATTTTATATTTTTTGCTTTTTTTGTCAAAAATCGGTGTTCATAGGTGTGTGGATTGATTTTCGCGTCTTCATTGTGATTCCATTGGTTCTCCTGTCTGTTTTTATGCCAATACCAGATTGCTTTGATTATGGTAGCTCTATAGTAGACTTTGAAGTCAGGGATAGTGATGCCTCCAGAAGTTCCAGTACAGGATTGTTTTGGCTAGCCTGGCTTTTTGTTTTGTTTTGTTTTTCCCTATGAAGTTGAGTATTGTTCTTTCAAGGTCTGTGAAGAATTTTTCTGTGGGAGGAGGGGAGGAGGTGGAAATTTTTAATTAAAAATAAATAAATAAATAGTAATAAAAAAGAATTTTTCTCGTATTTTGCTAAACATTACATTAAATCTGTATTACTTTTGGTAAGATTGACATTTTTATTATGTTAATTCTACCTACCCAAGAGCATGGGAGATCATTCCATTTTCTGGTGCTTCTTCAATTTCTTTCTTCAAAGATTTAAAGTTCTTTTCATATAGGTCTTTTCATACAGGTCTTTCACTTGTTTGGTTAAAGTTACCCCAAGAAATTTTATGCTATTTGTGGCTATTGTGAAGGGTGATATTTCTCTGATTTCTTTCCCAGTCCTTTTATCATCTGTATAAAGGAGGGCTACTAATTTTCTTTTAGTTAATCTTGTGTCCTACTATACCACAGAAAGTGTTTATGAACTGTAGGCATTCCCTGGTAGAGTTTTTGGGGACATTTATGTAAACTACCATATCATCAGCAAATAGAATTTGACTTCTTTTCTGATTTGTGTACCCTTGATCTCCTTTTGCTGTTTTACTGTTCTAGTTAGAACTTCAAGTACTATATTGAATCAATATGGAGAGAGCAGACAATCTTTTCTTGTTCCTGATTTCAGTGGGATCATTTTGAGTTTCTCTCCATTTAGTTTGATGTTGGCTATAGGCTAGGTGTACATTGCCTTTATCGTGTTTAGGTATTTTTTTTTTTTTTTTTGGTTTTTTCGAGACAGGGTTTCCCTGTAGTTTCTAGAGCCTGTCCTGGAACTAGCTCTTGTAGACCAGGCTGGCCTCGAACTCAGAGATCCGCCTGCCTCTGCCTCCCGAGTGCTGGGATTAAAGGCGTGCGCCACCACCGCCCGGCTTAGGTATGTTTTTTGCATCCCTGTTCTCTCTCTATATATATAATCTTCTACAGTGATCCATAAAATATGCAATGGGCCAAGGAGAAATGTATTTATTTAAAGGCTCAATAGAGGAAAAAAGATACTAAACCAATCTATTATATAGTCATAGATACATCTTGGGCTATGAAGTTATCAAAAGTATAAGCACTCAGTGCCAGTATCATGATCTTGTCCCAACAGTGTCAATGATAATGGAGTGCTTGCTGTGTACTAGGTATTAAGCACAGATGCTGCTATATGGAAACCGTAAGCAGAAAGAATAAGTTCAGGCAGTCACAGCAGACTAGGCAAATACAAGAATGAGCCAATACAATAGGGGAAAAAACTAGCTTTTAGAGTTAGTCCCTAGACTACCAAACTAGTGGGTGAAATTTTGGTGTAGTAAAGTTAATGGATTTGAGCACTAGTTCAATGAAGGAGATGCTGAGTGCAAGGCACAGGACATATCCAAATATCCACAATGCAGATAGACATGATAGCATCTGGGAAGAAGGATTTGAAGCCATCAGCACATTAGAGTTAAAACACCACACATGGAAAATATGGGGCACACAAGGCGTGAGTATTTTGAGGGACATGGGTTAGCAGACACCATTTAAGTGACAAAGGAGGAAATTATCATAGAGAAGAATTCTTTAACAGAACAGAAAAGAAAGATTCTTAGACACACATTTTTCCTTACGCCACTCAACAGATGCTTAGCATTTGCATCTTCACAGCTGGGGGAACTACGTTTGTGTGCCTCTAGGGGGTGCTGTCTATGTCCCAAGCAGTGTCAATGGCTTCTTCAGGAGCTGTGTAGTTCTGGGATGGTGTGCCTTCCCAAGACCCCTATTCATTTCACCCAGTGCTCAATACATAAAATGCCTTCCTCCATCCACACTGATCACCATCTTTCAGTCCCCATTGTTCTAGTCTCATCTCAAAAGTTTTCATTCTGTTTTAGCCCCGGGTTTTCTCTACGCCTTCTTTGTATCGTGGAAGCCAAGGCTGCTACGAAAGCTGGGCGCGCATTCCAGCTTCCCACACGGGCGTGCTCAGAAACAGATGAGAAGCGAAATATCAATAAACCCCGCAGAGTCATTTCCACAGGGGTGTTTTGCCAATTCATCTGGGATTTGCCACGGCTGTGAGATATTTCATCTACTGCAGTGATAAAATGTTCAAAGGTATCATCAAACAGCGCACTCAGTACGTGCTCTATATGAGAAGATGTTCCGTTAAAGATGCAGCTCCTAATGCCCAATGTAAAATGCTTGTAGCTTTTATTATGTCCTGGATGGAAAACATGTTTTACTGCATACCAGAGTAACAGACGTCAACTCACTTTTCAAATTGGGAACAGCTTTTCATTTTGTTCTGTTCAACAATTTCTGGGTCCTAATTCAGCCCTACCCAACCTCCATCCTACCTCCCACCATCCTGAATTGGCCTCTGCTCCAGCAAAACAGTGTCACAAGCTGCGTCTTCAAAGGGCAAGAGAAATGGTCGCCGGGCAACAAGAGAAAGGTTTCTGGAGTTTAGGAGCCTACTGTGATCTCTCCTTTCAGTCAGTTAGAACCAAAGAGTGGGACAGGAAGGTGAAATATTTACTGCCTCAATATTGCCGAGTGAACACAATCCACAGGAAACGCAGATGTCCAGAGAAGTAGATCAGAGAGGGAAAACCATGTGGCTGCATTGCCAGATTTTCTAGGTTCCCCTAAAATGAAAGAGAAAAAAAATGGCTATCTGTAATGGTGTTAGATCCCTGCCTGGAAACAGTATCCATCATGCGCTTCTTCCAAGTGCTACTTTCTTTTCTCTGATGACTAGTTCAAGTTCACTCCTTATAAAGTTTAAGTGTGTTTGAAGGTTTAATTAAGATTTCAGGGGTATAGTAATTCTGATGTAAGACTTTGTTTGGAGTGTAAAGCAAATTGGTGCCTTTTACTCCTTGGAGGAAAAAAATCAGTTCTAATTCGATTTTATGATTGAACACAAATGTTGAAACAAATGCAATTAATACACATTAGGCATGAAATTAACAGTGTCTAAGCAGGGGATAACACAAGCACTCATGTCCTGAGTATTCTCTACTGGAGAGACGAATAGTGTGGTCTTAATTTGAGGAGACATGATAGATTTTGTTTGGGATGTAACCCTTGAGATTAGGACACCTGAATTCTAATACTGGCTCCCAATCTGCATGAGTTTGTAACTGTCCTTATTCCAGGCACATTTTCCCAGATGGAAAACTGGGAAGATCTCCTTCGGCTCCATAGAGTTATTACAAACAGAAGTGAGGCAAATTGGTGTGAGGGCACCTTAACCTCTTCAGATAAAAAAAAAAAAATGATGAGGAAATATAAGACAATGAAGTATTTCTTGAACAATGTATAATTTTTTCCTTCCGCTCCCTTAGATAGCCAAGTTGAAAGTCAGCAGTGACCATTTAAAAAGAAAAATCGCAGAAACATGGAGAGAAATTTGGAATCAATTTATTTAAAGACATGCTCTTCACAGCTGTTGCTCATTAGAGAACTTTTATTGACGTGTCCAGAAATCGTTCCTAGTAGTTTAGACACGCGGGGGCTGTGAGCCCTGTGAAGTACAGCAAATTGCAGATGAATTGGTCCAGAAGTATAGGTTTGCTTTTTTGGAAAAAAAATGCTTAGTAAAATAGAATATTCTCAAGGGGTTAGGGGTATGCACTGACACTCTCAATACCTTTGACCCTCTGGAATCCACATCGGAACTTCTGCAACAGTAGCTGGGAAAAACTGGAACTCAGCATGCAGAAAGAAAACCTGTAGACTAAAAAGGATCTCAAACCAAACGAAGCAAGCATAATTAGTTTATAAAGGCCCTGCTTGCTTTAAGGGACCTGTTTACCTCAGCAGCCTCTGCGTCCCAGCACCATCGGTCTCCTGGGTTTCAGCAAGATTAAGGTTTTCTGGGTAGATTTGGTTTAAAAAGAAATTGATAGAGAATAGAAAAGCCTAATTCAGAAGATGACTCTTTTGTTCACTTTTTTTTCTTTACTTATGACCCAAGCATATATTAGGCTCCTACTGTTTATCCGGCACCATGTTAGGTGGTTGATAAGAAACAGATATAGCACTGAGCAATTTTCAGGGCAGTGGGGGAGATGGCAATACTGTATGTAAAGGTTTAGGTATGTACAGGAACAAGTCTCATGAGATCACCGTGGTCATGGGGGAGAAGAGAGACTGTGAGATGGGTTGTCAAGAAAAGACTTTCTAGGAAGATAGAGCACTTAAACTGAATCCTAAACAACAAATAGAAGGTAGCCATAGGGATGCTGGAATGAAAGCATCCTCAAGGTGGGAAAGCAATGCAGAGAAATAGACGAACAATATGTAAAATTTCATGTGATATTTTGTGTGTGTGTGTGTGCGTGTGTGTGTGTGTGTGTGTGTGTGTGATTCTTCCTGGAATGCACTTATCTGGGAGGGTCTGGGTCTGCTACTGGAATCCTGGGTAAGAGAGGAAGTATAACAAGAAGGATATGGAAAGGAGCACTGGAGGAGGTGGAAATTCCAAAGATCCTTAAACAGCATGAGCAGTACTAGACTAGATTTGGAGTAATGAAGAATGTTATTAGGAACTCATGATGCTAGAACTAGCTTTGGGAGACAGAACTCTGTGTAGGGTATAAGCAAGGGGCATTCTGAGGAAGCACAGTGGAGATTAGTGTACATTTGAACTACATAAAAGAGGGAAAGAGTCTACGAAACAAAGGCATCTATAGACATCTAAAGGCACCCCCAGATATCCCTGGGTACCCATAGGCATTCACAGGCATATGTAGGCACCCACAGGCATCCATAGGCACCCAAAAGCATCCACAGGTATCTACAAACACCCACGGGCATCCACAGGCATCCACAGACATCCACAGGCATCCACAGGCACCCACGAGCATCCATAGGCACCCACGGTTACCCACAGGCATCCAGAGGCACCCACAGGCATCGACAGGCATCCACAGGCATCCACAGGCACTCATAGGCACCCATGGGTACCCACAGGCATCCAGAGGCACCCATGGGCATGGGTATCCACAGTATGCACCTTGACTTCTTGTACTGCTGACTACGCCTTCTGACTCCTACAAGTTTGTATACACCACTCCCCCAGGACTCAAAAAATGCCCGATTCACTTATTTGGGTTCTCTACAAGGGTAGCTATACATCAGCTCTGCTAGGTTTTAGGATCTAGATCTTTCATTCATGAGATAATTACAGAATTCATTAGAATCAGATGTGGGGGTTACCACAGAGAACTGAGGTAGACTCTGGAATGGAAATCCAGGAGCCTAGCATGTAAAAGCTGTGCGAAATACCTACTGAAATGAATTTATAAACAAGCTGACAGTTCTTATTAGCATTGCCACTGGGTGCAGAGGCTTCAAACGGAGAGACAATCTTGTAGTTTGACCTACTGAAATAGAAACAGCATGTGCCTTTAGAGGTTGTGAGGCAATAATTAGATGTGGTATAGGAAAAGGACTGAACAGGATTGTAAATTCCTTAACACAGCTGAGTTTACCTGGAAATAGATAATGGAGCTGATAACTTTCCTTGATCCCTCTTTGATGGTCTCATGGACTATTCCTATTTCCTCACCTACATTTCCGTAGTTGGCCATCTTCCCCTTGATTTATCGACAGGTTTTAAGGCCATTATACATATCTTCCCACATCCTAAGCTATGTACTCTCCCATTGCTGTCTTCTCCAATCAACTTCACAGAAGAGTGCTTTTCCCATCCCCAGGCAACATCTGCACGCACTGCTACCCGAAGATCCTCTTTAATGATTCTCTCTCTTCTGACCCATCACATTCTCCTTATCTACAGAATGGTTCTCATCAACTTACAACCATGCTTTCACATCCCCACCTTGAAATAAAACCCTCTAAACTACCTTTCATCCCCACCCCAAAAACCAAACACCCCAGAGTGCTCCAGGTCATGAAAACCTTAATCGTTTTCTCCATCTTCTTTTTTATCTCATTTTCTGTTCCTTATCTCTTATGCTGGCATTGCATCTTGCTAAACCAAGAAGGATACTGTTTCAAAGTCACCAATGTTCTCCATATTGTCAGATCCAATAGTTCCTGCATAGTTTTTTTTTTTTTTTTCTTACTTGACTTCAGGAGCATCCAAAACAAAGGGAGTGTTTGTTTTGGTTTTTTGTTTTGATTTTGAAATCCTCACCTTTCCTTTAGTAAATGATAATTTGCCAGTGTTTTCTCCTAACTTGTTCCTTTCTTCTTACTCTAAGCAAATGCTTGATCAGTCTTCCCCACCTACATTTTAAAAGAACGAATGCTTCAGTGGAAAAGGACCAATTCTCTTCTCTCCCGAGTGATGTTTTTCGGTCTATGGTTGCATCCAAATTCTAGGGGATCTCATCTAACCTGCCATTCACAGAACTCTCCATTTGTATATACCTTTCATGCTTGTATTTCCAGCAACAAATATGTCAATTGCTGATTTGACATTTACACTTACAGATGATTAAAAAAGAAAAAAAATCTTTAGCTTTTGTTCATTTTCTCATCACAATGACAAAAGGTAACCCAGCGGAGAAAGGATTTACTCTGGCTCATACTTCAGAGTAATGAAGCCCACCATGGTTGAGAAGGCATGGCAGGACTAGTCTGATCCATGGCATCAATCAGCAAACAGAGAAGGGGAAATAACAGCTGTCAGCTGGCTTTCTTCCCTGCCCATTTTTTTGTTGACCATAGGAAGGTCAGGATGTATCGTACCTCTTCAGTTAGATCTCACTGGAAACACCCTTATAGACACAATCCAAGTTGTACCTCATTAATACCCTACCTGCTCTTAATACAGTCAAGATGATAATCAAAACTTACTATCACAGACTCTATTACAGTGCTTATCTCCGAAAATGGTTTCATCACATCTCCTTGGTATCTTTACTGTTGCATGGAGGCTGCTTGTTGGTTCCCAGTCACTTAGCCCCGAAATAACTACACAGAAAATGTACTAATTAAATCACTGTTTGGCCCATTAGTTCTAGCTTCTTATTGGCTAACCCTTACATCTTAATTTAACCCATTTCTATTAATCTGTGCATCACCACGAGGCCATGGCCTATCAGCAAAGCTTCAGCATGTCTATCTTCGGCAGCGGCTCCATTGCGTCTCTCTGATTCTGCCTTCCTCCTCCTAGCATTAAGTTCTGCCCTATAAACAGGCCAAGGCAGTTTCTTTATTCATTAATGGTGATCCCAGCAGGCAGAGGGGCTCCACATCACTTGACTGTTTTCTTTCACTCGGCTGTGTACACTTCAGAAACCTGTTTTCTATTTGCTCCTTTTTTCTCCTGGTCTACTTTGGTAATCTCCTACTTAGCTTCCCTTTTGCTCTCATTTCCTTGTAACTCTTACTCCATATAATCCCAAGTGGAGTTATATATTTACAATGCACAACCTTCACAAGGATTATAATCCAGTAGATTCCAGAAGGTCTTTAACAATCAATCTCTCCTAATGGTACATTACTGAATGCCATGTGCTTTGATTATTTTAGGAGAAAAGACACGAATCACAGAATATGCCTGGGAGTGGCTAAGAGATATTATTTCAGTAATCAACAATTCCTACTATTTACTAATTCTGAGGTCTTTCAGGTACCCTCACAATGACTGAATTTTTATCTTCATAACAATGGAAATATTTTTGCTAAGTAGATTATAATTATCCACTGCTTAAATAGACTGAAAATCTAGAGCCACACCATTTAGCACACCAGCCATTAACCACCACCAAATTTCATTTTAAAATTAATTACCATGAAATAAAAGTAATAATTCAGTCGCTGCCCTGTACCAGTTACACTTAGTGCGCTAAATGCATATATATGCAAATATATATAGTCACTAGCTATCATTTATGCCACATACCAGGAATATTTTTACAACTGTAGAATACCATATTGCATAGTTCTGGCCTAGAGTTTTTCTAATCCTCTCTCACGAGCTAAGAAATTAGCAAAAGATAGATTTCTGTGCTCAAGTCTCTCTAGACTAAGTAGAAGAGACATTAAAATAAAATTAGTGTCCTGTAATATGTGGGCTTGCTCTGGCTAGACACAGGGCCTGGTCCTGCCCCCAAGCCTACAGCTAAAAAGCTTTTGGCCAGAGCCTACCAGCTCTCAGGGTCAGGGTCATGTTGCAATCAATACATGGGTTAAATTATTCAGCCTTTACTAAGACTACCAAGAGAAAGACTTACATTCTGGTAAATGAATTTAATTTATTTATTGAATAAATGTGCATTGAAGGCTCATTCTATATCAAGATGACAAAGATAGATCACTGGTCAGTAGAGGCCAAGTCTCTGAGTTCATATTGATCACGTGCTTAGGGTCCGGCACCGGTGATAGAACAATTAGCGGGTATACCAGGTGGTGATCAGTGGAATGGAGAAAACTCGGCTATAGCAGAACAAGGAAGTTAAACAAACGTGCTAGGTATTAAGGTGGGAACTGGAGAAGCTAGGGGAAGGGGCTTGTGCTTTAACAAGATGTCCATCAAACCCCGAGTCATAAAGTGATGTGATATAAAAAGCTAAGTGGAAGGAGTTCTTATTCTATCTCTAGCATAATGGTGTCCTTTAGAAGTTCATGCGTCACCGGAGACAGGGGATAACACCAACATACAATTTCCATTCATTTCCTGGGGATAGTATGCAGGCCCTTGTTTCTCTCTGATTCCCCATTATCTCCTGAACATAGTAAGCATTTTGACAATGTGGTATCTAAGGACACTTCCGGTTCCTTTATGTTTCAGCTTGAGCACAGCTAGAGTGAGGGAAGAGTGCCAACATTAGCTCACCCTCCTATTCACCAAGTAGTGGTCATCCAATGCATGGAGAAGGCATGGGGAATACTGCCTGAAGCTGACCCCCACTGTCCCTGGGCTCCTGCTAAATGACACAGCAGATTCCTTTCTATCTTGGAGACTTGGTCTTTGCCTCTTCTCTGCTGGTTGAGAAGTGCAGGCTCGCTACCCTCCAAGCCTCCTAGTCATACGACATAGTCGTGGTGGGGGCCTCGGGCCCAAAGCTATCCATCACCCTGAGGCTGGGGGCCAGACATTCTGTCCTCCCCAGAGTCCGGCCTCTCCCATCAGAAGGGAGAACTGTCTCCATGGATGATGATGGTGATGGATGACCAGAGGAAAGCATTTTTCTTCCCCGGGCGGTCCACGTGTGCATTCTCATGCTGGGGCCAGGCCTGGCCGGGGTGCCTGCTGTTCTACATTTGCCTAGCTGTTGTCACCTTTCCCTCTTTGCTGACAAATGGACCCATTTTACAGCCTGAGTGACTCATGACTGCTTGAGGAAGTCTAGCTTAACCCAGTGTGGTGTAGGGGGAAGAGAAGGACACATTTTGTAGCTTAACGTCCTAACCCCCCATCTTCATCTTAGCCTACCACTCTGGAGGAAAAACGTCAGTGGCTCCCTCTTAATCCTGGCATGTTAGCCAAAGTCTATTTCCATCTGGCTCCAGCAATTCCAATCTTCTCTCCCATTGGGAAACTATGCAGGCGGGATGCTCTCAAACACACCTTTGATTTTCCTACCTTTACACCACATTGGCATGGTTTATCCTCACCAATCATGTGGCTTTCTCTGGGAAACTACCACTGATCATGCCAGGTCACTATCAGAGCTTGTCCTTTAAGGGTTATTTGGCACCAGTGGCACAAAGAGTGGCTCTTTTGTTCTCAGAAGAAATTGAACTGCCAGGGAATTCTAGAGCTGAGAGGCTGCATCTCTCCATCCCCTCTCCAATGGCAGCAGCAGCAGCAGCAGCAGCAGGCCCAGCGCCCAGCACGTGGAAGTTGTAAAATGCAACTTAGCTGATGAATTCTTTCAAGTACCCTCTCTAATGTGCTCTAATTCCATCAGCAAGTGGGCAGGGGACCAGGTTTCCTGCTTTCAGCCTTGATCAGCCTAAGAGGAGGCTGGGTTTTCAGGCCCAACAACACAGCACATGATGCAGAGACGCCTGAAGTTCTGGGTCAAGGCTGACTAATACCAAGTGCTTCTGAGTCACTAAGGGCAGCTCTCTGAGTCGAAGGCTTTCACACCACCAACTTACCCACTGGTTCTATTATACCTGCACAAGACTACCTTGGATAGCAGGTAAGTCTCTCTCATTTCTGTTACCTGGATGTTTGTGTGTGTGTGTGTGTGTGTGAGAGAGAGAGAGAGAGAGAGAGAGAGAGAGAGAGAGACAGAGACAGAGACGACAGAGACAGAGACAGAGATGTTGTACGGAGGAGCGGACTGCATTCCTGGCGCCTGGCTAGTTTAACCCCCGAAATAACCACAAGGAAATTGTATTAATTAAACACTGCGTGGCCCATTATCTCCAGCCCCTTATTGGCTAACTCTCACATATTAGTTTAACCCATCTCCATTAATGTATATCGCCACTTGACTGTGGCTTACCAGCATGAGTCTAACCAGCTTCAGTCTCGGGCAGAGAGCCATGGCGTCTGCCAAACTGCCTTCTTCCTCCCAGAATTCTGTTCAGTCTACCACGCCCATGTAAGGGCTGCCCTATCAAAAGGCCTAGGCAGTTTATTTGACCAATGAAAGCCACACATAGAAAGAAGACCCTCCTACACCATAGATAGATAGACAGATGATAGATAGATAGATAGATAGATAGATAGATAGATAGATAGATAGATAGATAGATGGGTGGGTGGGTGGGTGGGTGGGTGGGTAGATAGATAGATAGATAGATAGATAGATAGATAGATAGATAGGTAGATAGATAATAGATAGATAGATAGATAGATAGATAGATAGGAGGGTAGATAGACAACCGATAGATATAAATGAACTTCTATGCATATCACTTTAAGATTTTAAGCAGAAGAACTTTCATTTTTGCACATATGAAATTCTCAGTCTCTCAAGTAGTGGTTCTCAACTTATTAGTCACAACCCCTTTGGCAAAACTCTACCTCTAAAAATATTTATATTTTATAACAGTAATGAAATTACAGTGATGAAGTATAAACAAAAATAATTTTATGCTTGGGGGTCATCACAACATAAGGAACTGTATTAAAAGGCCACAGTATCAGAACCCACTGGTGTAGAGAATCATCTCTCTGGAGACATTGGTGAACCACAGGAGATGAGCTCCATCTACAAAATTTCTGACACAGTTGGTCTGAAGTAAAGAAAATAATATGTTCTTCCAATCAGTCTCAGGTCGAAGGGACGCGGCTGGTCGGTCACAAGTTGGAAGCCACTGACCAATCAAAACACTCTCCTTTTTCACATAATTCTTTCTATACTTTGATCATATAATGTCATCATTTTACATAATTATTATCCAAGCATATGTGACACTGGTGCATTTTATTTCTCTTTAAGAATGATAAAGAGCCTCCCTTCTGTTCAGGATATCTTCTTATGGGTTAGCAGATGAGAAGGTACCCAAAGAATACCTGGTAAGAACCTCATGGTCCTTCACAAAAGCAGACATGCCCACGCAAAGTCAAGAAAACAGATTGACTTGGCATAGACTCATCTGTTTTGTTAGTTGGTATAGTTCTAACCCCAAGGATAGTGGATGAACCTGGAAGTCATTCGTTAAATCATTGTTGAATAAATGGATGGAGCAGATAAGTATCTCCAGATATTTTGAAATATTTTAGAAACCTTTAGAATTAGGTACGATGTCAGACAGTTCAGGAAGGCTTTGGCAGTGTTTACGAAATGCTTTGCTTCAATGTGAGTTATTGAAGAAGACTCTTCTCCAACCTGTATGTGGTTCTTAGTCACTGTGAAGGATGTATGCCATTTGCATCCATGCTTAAATATCAGTGTCCCAGCCCTGGTTTCCTGTCTGTCACTGTGATAAAACTCTCTGGCCAAAAGCAATCTATAAGAGGAAAAGGATATATTTGGCTTACACTTCCAGGTCATTGGCCATCACATATGGAAGTCAGGGCAGGGACTCAAGTAAGAACTTAAAAAATTTTGGAGGAATACTGCTGGCTGTCTTGTTCACAGACAGCTTTCACACACAGCACAGAACCACCTGTCTCCGTGAGCTGGACCCTCCAGCATCAAATAACAATAAAGACAACCCTGCCCCTCAGGTGCTCCCGCAGGCCAATCCAATGTAGGCACTTTCTTAATCTAGACTTTTATCTCAGGAGACTCTAGGCTGTGTCAAATCAACAATTTAGCCTAACTAGGACAGTACACAAGAGAAAAATATTCAACTCTTTCGTTGGCATCATTATCCCAACAACCTTACATCCACTCAGGTGCCCTATGTAGTACACATACCTGTTGGTATCTTGACTGACACATAGAGATTATTACATAGATTTAGAAAAACTTCTGGGTATAAAATCAGAAATTGCATGCAATATGGAGCATGCATTATATTATACATTCCATGGAGTTACCCATGCCTTTAATTTAAAGTCCAATTAAAGAAAATGAACTAGGAGATGCTATTGGTGGACACAATGTCTTTTACCAAAACAAAACAATATTCTCTACTGCTGTGACATTTAGTATTTAATCAGGAACCCAGATGATTTGAGCCTCTGACTGTTGGAAACACCGGGCAGTAAACCTAAGAAAATGTACAAGGTGAGGGAAAATTCCATTATAGCAGTGACATTAGCATTCCAAAGCACCAAGGCTTCCTTAGGATGCAGGCATTTGGCCTTAGAGCAGGTGGGGAACTCCACAGAGCACAGCAAATGCTACGAAGGCTCTTCAGGAATTTCCACCCTGCAGAGGACATTTCTCCTCGTAGCCACTGGGGCAGCTCCGAGAACCAGCTTTTGTAGACTGGGACAGTGTGAATTTTTCCCTATCTTCCCTTTGCAGAGGACATTTTGAATGCTAGCGGTGTTTTCTCAAGCTTTTTTTTTTTGTGTGTGGCCCAGCTCTGCAGTTACTTGCCACCTGCTTCTCTGCAGCAGCCACTACCGGATTACATTTGCCTTGCTCATTCTCAGGCTAGACTTCCTCCATACATACATACACCAAGCTTTATAAAAAGCAGAATTTTTATCTGCATAGAGGGCTTTGGAGAGTTAATTCTTCTCACTCTGTAGGACGAGAGAAACCAATGTTTTCCACTTTGATTTAGAGACATAGTTTATGCAGGCTTGCCTGGAAGCCCTCTGTTTCAGCCACATGCCTTGGGTAGGTGAGCACACATTTGCTTGGTTTTACTGACATGAATTTAATTCTTGACTTACAATCTGCAGGCTTCAGATGAGAAGGGAATTTTGATTTAGGGCAATACATTATACATAGCTTTTCTTTTCTGCTCAACATTAACTACTAATTGATTTTAGGGGAATACTGAAGTATGGTTTTGGCAAAAGACTATGAAATTAATATGCACCAAAAGTGAAGCATTCCTGGACAATGCCGTGGAATGAGCCTACCTCTCCATAAGCCGGACTCGTGTGGAGTGGTTCCTTTCACAAGGGAGAAGCCGAGTTCGACACTCGAACCTTTCCCTCGGGTCACAGATTGGTGTCGTCCGTCATTCACTCACAAAATACGTGCAAAGGCTGTCGCCACTATCACTCCCACTCTGGGACAGGAAAAGAACTTTCTGTCCGAAGTTCCCACGCCTTCTGATGCTCCAGTAAGCACCCAGCGCTCTGAATTATCGCAACGAAGCCAGTAAGGTAAAGCCTTGGGTGCCTCACATGTCATTCTTAATATACAAGTAATTTACTACATCCTGTGGGATCGAACCGACACAGACAGCAGGGGCCGGTGCGATGGCTCAGTGAGGGACGGTGCTTGCTACCAAGCCTGAGCCCTGGGGCCAGGCCCTCAGAACCAAAGGGTAGGACAGCTTGTCCTCTGACCTCCACACATGTATAGTGGAATGTTTAAATGCAAAGACACACGATAAATAAACACATAAATAAATGTAAAATTAAAAAACAAAATAAAGGTAGAGTCCTTCCCAATGTGGGGCCTAATCATAGAGCTCTGGCCTCCCGTCTCTCTGGAGTCCCAGGCTACAGTTTATATTAATGTTACATAAAGAACTTCCAATTGGGAGAAAGACAAGCAGGCATCCCCTCTTGCAGCTGCATATACATCTATGCTCACTTCACTGTTTTGAAGTTTAAATTTAATCAGACTCAGTGGTTAAGAACATGGTAGCTTTTGCAAAAAGACCTAATTCCCAACATCCACATGGAGGCTCACAGCACCATAAACTCCAGTTCCAGGACATCCAGTGCCCATTTTTAGCCTCTGTGGTACCCAGCATGCACATGGCACACATACACACATGCAGGTGAACACTCATACACAGAAAATATTTTTAAAAATGGACACTTAAAAAATAAGCTTTAAATTTTTAAAATACACTCATCTCTTTAACCCACTGTCCATGGACTAAAATAGGACATAAAATCAGCAAGCATCCCGGAAGTGGGCAGTTTAATTGAATGTCTTAGGATGCGCAGAATGACATCATCTACTTTGAATATCTTACAGATGGATTAGAATCATTTTCAAGTTCAGGACCCAAAGAAGAAAACAGGCACCCCAGAAGCCCTTTCTTGTAATCTATCAGTCTCAGAACACTAATCGTGGCAGCGAGATTTGCTAAGCTTTCCGGTGTTTCGATATTTCTTAAGGATTATACTTGAAAACAGTCTCCATCCTTGCCCCTCAACATGCACTCCCTGGCATTCTCTCACAAACCTTCAGATCTCTCCCATTTACTTGGCTCGGGAGTGAACATTAGGAAGGAATGGTGCCTTCCCTGAGGACTTACCAGCACACCTGCTCCCGTGTTACCTCCTTGCAAGTGTCTTACACAGGATGAGGATTTTAGAAAGGGAACCAATGGTCACTATATACAGAGAACCCAGAGGAAACATCAAAAAGCAACAAGAGTGACCATCCACCTCCGTGGCTTGAGCATCTCTTCATGGTCTTTCCTTGGGTTTGTTAGCAGAGTCATCAGCTTTGACTGCCCACGCATGTTGCCTTGGTTGAAGGATGCTGCCATCCATCCAGAATGCTCAGCGGCTTGCTGGCCTCTACCCTGCAGATGGCCAGTCCATTTCTAGTCATGAAGCCAGTCCATATCTAAATACTTACTAATATTGGCTGTGGGTAAAGTCATGCCTAGATGCTCTGGTATAGGAAGATGCTCCCTGGCAAAGAGTACCACGGGAGCGTGGCTCCCTGGGGGCCAGACTTCTTGAGCACAGTAGCACAGTGAAGCTCTCTGAGAGCAGAGTAGTTAAGGAGGCAGACTGGGAAGGAGGATGGGGCATGAAGCTGAATCATTGGTATTTGATACCAAAATGACAGCGCTACCAGGGATCACCAGTTGCTACTGCTTAGGGGTCCCACAAAACAGGCACAGTTTTACAATAGAATGGAAAATTATATCTGAAATATATCTAGACTGAATAAAAGCATTGGTTTTAAAATCCATTCTTCATAGCTCTCATAATAAGTATGAAATAATATCAATTACAGGTCTTGGTTGCCATTCATACTATGGCAGATTGTTATTTTAACCTATATCCAAAAACTCCAGTTATTTCCAGATTCTTTGTAATTAGTTTTACTGGCACCTCACATGCATGCTTCATTTAAGCTAGCCAAAGACAAGAAGTACACGCTAAGGATATTTTGCACACATCAATCTTCTCACATGTTCTTGCAGTTGCTTTAGCGACTCTTTAATTCTAAAAGGTAGTTACAGACGTCAGAGCAAAATGTCCTGTGAACGGAAGATGCTGTTTCTGATTCTAACACTAGAATTCAATGACAGTTTCTTTCTTCCTTTCAATCACGGAGGGCTGAGCTGGGGTGACCTTGGGTTGGCCTAGGAAGCCTGACAAGCCCAGAAGAAGAGGTGAGAAGCTCACCTTTCCAGTAAAAACCAAGTAGACAGCAAAGAGCAAGTGGGCAGAGCCCAGTAGTACAGCCTGGCATGTCCACAAATGTAACATGGACATGTGCAAAAGATGGGGGCATGAGCAAGGGCCTGGGTGGAGCTAAGACCAGCATCTGACATTAGGGCTTTAGGAAGAGGCTGGACCTAACTCTGCAGAGTAAATGCCTTCATCCACAGATTTTCAAGGTCTCCTAGAAGACCAATAGACTTCATGAATGCATATTAAAGGGTGTTTTAGATTGGCTTGCACAATATAGTCTGGGCAGTCCAATGGTTGTCTCGCACCCGAAAGTCTGAGATTTCCGTGGGCCACTCAGTACATGAAGCTTGGTACTTGAGCAACCCCAATCTGGACGATCCCTAGAGAGCCAGAAATGAAGACTTAAGTCCGTTGAAAGGAAGGCAGCAATGACGGCAACAAGGTAGATGAACTTGCCAATGAGAGTAAAGGCAAGCAGGCAAAAAGCAAAGCTTCTCCCCTCCATCTTCTTAGCTGGGCTGGTACGGGAAGGTATTGTGCACACTTAGGGTGTGTGTCTCCCCACTTCAGATAGTCTGAGATCCTTCACTGGACTCCTGGCTGCTTGCTCTTTAGTTGATTCCAGATCCAGTCAAATTGAAACCAAGATTCTAAGACACAGGAAGAGCAGAGGTCACTGTCCTACCTCATGGGTCTCCTGTTGACACAGGTGAGGACATGTGGCAAAGGCACATCACAGGATGCACGCCCCTTTGCCACAGATGAAGCTGCCAGGTTGGAAAAAAAAACATAGACCCAAAAGTTGGTGGCTTGTCTGCATCATTTACCAGAGATGGGGTTGTCTGAAGCGTCACTTTGCAGGAACGACCTGAACTTATCAGAGAGCCATGAAAAAGTCAATCGGCAGTCAGAGAACAAGGAAGCTCCAGTTCCTTTCCATGCTCATTGATAACTCTTAGTATATTTCTGACTTGGTATTATTAAAAACCCTGACCTCCTCGTATGTGTTTTTACATTATCTAGGACTCTACAGCTTCCTACAGATCTTTGGAAACGCTTTAATACGTTATCTATATATTTTCATTTCCAGATGACAACACTTAATGGCATGATGTCTTCCCATGTTTAAGTTCACACTTCCCTGAGCTCTGCTGAGACACTGCTTTTCCAGATGCATAAATGACGCAAACTTTTCCTTTTCAGTTTTATTTATAAAAAACAAGTAGCTTCAAAGGCTAAGAAAGAAAGGTACCACTGAATAGCAAAGGTCACCAAAGCGATGGCATTAGTGGCAGACTGTCTTAAGTTTGAGAGGCGGTGGTTAAATGTAATTCACAGGGTCCTTGCACCCACGGGAACCTGAGAGGTGTGTTAAGTACCTACACTTTCCCATAGCTGCCAAGACTTCTACACTAAACTGTGTCTATTGAAAGTCTCAAAAGGATAACTGGCTTTGGAAATGCTTATCTCAGACAACAAGTAATAATTTGAAACACACAGAAGCTTGAAGCAAACACCTGGCATATTCCCACTACGTGCCAGTCCCAGTGTGTGCCAGTGCTTAGTACATCCACTCACGTTTAATCTTCACTAAGATGTGTGCTTGAATAGCCCCAAAGGACTGGGAGTTGTGTCAATGTTCCCAAAAATCACTTTATGCAGTCAGCAAAGAGAAAAGTGGAAAATCAAATAACCAATCTAGGATTAGGTGTGAGTCTAAACTTTTCAGAGATTCATTTTTTTTAAATGTCCCCAGAAGGACATCAGGACATAGGTGTGTCTCCTTTAGATTTGTGAAGCAGCAGTTGGGAGTGGTGGCCTGCAGTGTGGGAAGGATAAGAAAATTCTCTGGACTGATGTGTGAGGGAGGCAGTCAGACCTTTGAGACCCTGCAGTGGATCCCCGAGTAAACAGAATGTAAACATTGGCTACAGTCAGCTCTTGTGGTTACCTTGTGGCCCGTATGACTCATTGGGAATTTTCAATTCTCACTTCATTCAGCCTTCCATAGGATTCCAATAGGAATCCCAGTCCACTAAGAATGCGTCAGCGTATTAATTGCACTAGCAAATGCTGCCATCTAGTGGCCAATTTCAGTTACTGCATGTACGTTCCACTATGGACTCCTCACAGCAAATTCTATTGCAATAAGAGACACACATTGTCCCTTAATGCCCAGCCATCCTGTTGTTCCTCAGCAGTCACTCTGCGCTTTCTGGGCAGCCTTTGTGCCTTGAAGCCATCCAATCCCTTATGCTTCATACTTCATACTGCCTGCTCCCCATCATTCGGGGTCCAAACCTGTTGTTTTTCGTTCCTGTGCCTAGCGTTTCTGTATAAAATTATCCAGATTCCCTTTCTTCCTTGTCACACCTGGTACAAACCCACTCATGAGTGCAAAATAAATTCTTGGTGATTAACTTTCTTTTCTTCTTATTCTCTTTATTTTTCGAGACAGGGTCTCTCAGGGTAGCCCTGACTGCCGTGAAACTCACTCTGTAAACCACGCTGGCCTCGAACTCAGAGATCAGCCTGCCTCTGTCTCCTGAGTGTTCAATTAAAGGTGTGCACCGCGTGACTCCATTAGGAGTGACTGAAAGGAAAGCAGCACTTACAACAGCTGCAGCTGCCTGCACGACATCACATCAGTGGGCTGAGAGCGAGGATCTGCAGGGGTGCAGGCTCCAACCGCTGGCTGAGGAGCTACCAAGAGTAGATGCTGCTAGGCAAGGGTGAGTCAGTGCTCTCTAGGGGTGTGGCCCCTGGTAGCCTGAACTTGCTCCAGTGGAGGCCCCACACCCATGCTCTCACAGACAGGCAACACTAACAATTAGATTTGGTGTGTAATTGAAAAAGAAAGAAGCATGAGTTGAGGGTGTGATGGGGAGGTTCCAGACGAGTTGGAGGGGTGGTATAGGTAGTGAATATGGCTAAAACAATTGCATACGTGTATGAGATCCTCAAAGAATACATCTTAAAACAGTATACATCAAAAAAAAATCTTCTCATGTTCCTTTTGGAGCCCACACAGCCAGGCACCTCCAGCAAGAGCCACCAGTGCTTACACAGCCGACTGGAGCTTCCGAGACCCAGTTGCTGTTTCCCAAATAAATTCTACTTTGCTTATTCCAAGCTCTATCCGCTCCCCCCCACCCACCTGTCTTCACCTCCCAAATCCTCCCTCAGGCCCCAGCAGTCAGCTAACCTGCCTAGCTATGTGAGACGCTATCTATCGCTCTTCCTTCCAGCCCTGACTGGAGTAGCTCTCGCCCCCTTCTTCCATAGTCCCTAGGATAAGGCTACAAACACAGCTGCCCATGTTACCACATGGCCAGCACACTCTTGTGATTCTCCAGTGGCCGTTGGACGGTTGATGCAGCGAGAGCAAGCCCAGCAAGGAAACACCCAAGAGCCATGAGCCACAGGCTCGATGGAGCTGCACTTAGTATCTACTGGGCTTCTATGCTAGCTTCCTGGGCTTTTCTATCAAAACAACACGGTTTGGGTGTCTTAACAGAAATCACTTTACTTCTGTGTTCCAGAAGCTAGAAATACCGAGATCAAGGTTATTACCGACTCTCACTTCTTCAGAGGTCACACTCAGCTGCCAGGTCTTTCCTCTGTTGTCTCTTCTGTTGTGCAAAATTCCTCTGACAGCTCAAGTCATATTGGCTGAAGACATTTACTGGCCTCTTTAAATGAACTATCACCAAATATAGCCCCACTCCGAAGTACTGACTTAGAATATCAATGCATGATTTGGAGGAAAGGACATATATTAGTTCTGCACACTTGTTCATATGTTTCAGGATGGACAAACTCTCTGCTGGTTTCAGGTGAGCAGGAGGCTTTAGATATATTTAGTGCTCACTTGTGCCATGTAGCTGGAGTAAGGAACCCATGAAACATGGCAGTTAGATGATGACTCTCTGGACTCTAGATCCTATTGATCTCACCAGACAAGAATAAGAACACTATCACAACCACTGAGCCAAAGTTGGAGCAAGCTTTATTACTTGCCAATACTGGCCAGCGTGATGGACACTGGCCAGATCCTTACTTAAGATCCCCAGACAATGACCAGGATGTATGTCAGTCAAATACTTATAAAGGCAAACCACACAAGGCTATGTACTTCCTGGCTTTGTCCAATTGGGGCAAGTACACATCCTGACGTACTTCCTGCCAACATACCCCTGCCTAAGTATCATCAAGCACATCTGGGGCCATTGGGATAACCAACCTTGTTTACAGAAGTGAAAACACATAGCTTATTATCTTAAATGAATAACAGCCCCCAGCATTCCAGGAAGTTTTCCATCCTTGGGCCAGTATAGCCTACAGGTTAGAGGCATTTTTGCTTTATAGATCTCTTAAGCACAGCAATTTAAAATGTAACTTTAGCCTTAACAATCCCTATCATCTATGGGGAGACACAGATGATTGCTGGGGGTTTTGGGTTCTTATTCGCTAAATTCAAAGAATAATTTCACCGCAGAGAGTGAATGTAGAAAGAAGTTTATTATAGATTCATAGGTGGGCTCTAAGGCATGAGGAGACACACACACACACACACACACACACACACAGAGAGAGAGAGAGAGAGAGAGAGAGAGAGACTCTTGTATAATAAGATGGGTCACATGAAAAAGACTACACTGAGCTGTTAGTCTATAGCCTTTATACAAAACAAACAAACAAACAAAAACTTATGTTTGCCAGCAACTTGAATGGCGTGGACGGGGAAGGAGCTAGTCCATCCAGTTGGCCCACCCAGGTACCTCCTCCAGGTGCTGGAGTAGGAGACAAACAGGAACAGAAACCAGAGCTCTCTATTGACATTCCTGACCTCCAGCAAGAATGTACTCAAAACTGCTTACCTTGAAGAACCCCACCCAACTTGATACATTTCTTTCTTTCTTTCTTTCTTTCTTTCTTTTTTTTTTTTTTTCGGTTTTTCGAAACAGGGTTTCTCTGTAGCTTTGGAGCCTGTCCTGGAACTAGCCCTTTTAGACCAGGCTGGCCTCGAACTCACAATGATCCACCTGCCCTGCCTCCTGAGTGCTGGGATTCAAGGCGTGGGCCACCACCGCCCGGCCCGACTTGATACATTTCTTAATCTAATTGTGAACATCTAGATAGAGCAGTAGATTAACTTGGACAAGGTGAAAACACTTGTAATGGAAATAGCGAAGGATTCACTTCTACTGAAAGAGCTTTAGAGCGCAGCACGTACTCAGTGGAAAAGCAGGGAAAGAACTAACCGCTTCTAAGATGTAGAAAAGGCACATGAGGGGGGCTAGAGAGGTGGCCTGGTAGCTAAGGGCACTTGTTGCTGTTCCAGAGGATCTGCAGTTCAGTTCGAGCCCGTAACTGCCACTCTGGGAGATCCTCCAAGGATATACACGGGCTTGCATGCGTGCACACTTGCACGCACATGCACACACACACACACACACCAATAAAAATAAACAAATCCTTCTTTTCCAAAATAAAATTGTATGAGGAGTAGAGTGGGGAAATGCTCCACCCCCAATTATCAAGGCAAGAAATGTGATTAAACATGAGATATAACTTGTTATTATCTGAGAACATGAAGAATATAAGAAATGGCTGTTTCCAATAAGCGCTGAAGGAGTGCAAATCGGTACAATTTCCCAGAGAAGCATTTGACAATATATGTCAAAACATGTCATAGGAATCTCCTTGGCATTGCTAGGATGTCAGATAACTTGACAAAATGCACGAAGAAATGTGCACAAAGTAGTCACTGGATATGAATTGAATTTGTTATCAATCCATGTATAGCACTGATGGAAACTGAAAATATTTGTCTGTAAGAGAACACTGATAAATCAAGTTTTAAAATACATGTCTCATCAAATCCTTATTTATTCCCATATGAATTTAAAACTGTGCCCTTTGAGGAATTTGGCCATGTGTCTAGATTGGCAGAGAATTATTCATAGTATTATTATCTGGCTAGACCCTCGGGGTATGTAATGATGGCTGTTAAGTTTCCTAGGTCACTTAATCAATTAATTCCATTAATATTTTCTGAAGTCACATTTGCTTTCATTGCCACCACCCTGAAGCTTCTCTTCTGTTTTGGTTTCTCTTTCACCCTGACCTTTCTTCCTTGTTACTTCGGGACTGACTTTCCCATCAGTTCTGAGTTCTTACTCTGTCCGTTCTTGATGGTAGCATGGTGCTCTTTCCCTTTGGTCAAAGGTTTACATTCTCTCGCAATGTCCTCTTTGGGAACTCTTCAGGGTTTGTGTGGAAGTTCAGGGGAGATTTGTGTGTGTTTGCTACTGTGTATTTGGAGTGCCATTCGCCAGGGACCACAGATTGTGTGCTTCGGAAAGCTGGTTTCTGATGACCAGTCATCAGGTTAAACAAAAATTACCTTCGCTGATAGTAATAGTATGTGAAGGTAAGTGTTTCACTAGCCCCTTCCATGTTGCAAGTAGGTTTATTACTTTGTTTGCCATAAAAATGCAGTCATGGAGTCTCAATGTGGTGGGTGTGATGGTCCTTGTCAACTTGTCTAGATTTAGAGTCCTCAGGGAAACAGGCCTCTGGGTGTGTCTGAGGGAATGTGTCCAGAAATGCTGATGACAGAAGAGTCGCTCCGAAGGCAGGGGCAGCGTCATCCACACAGACTGGAACTCCGACCTGACTGAAAGAGCCAAGCCCGAGGTGAGTGTTCATCTCTTTGCTTCCTGGCTGCACGTGCAATGTAACAGTCCCGCTCACGCTCTCTCTGCCATCACTTCCTCACCGCGATGGACTGCACCCTCAAACTGTGAGCCGCAATAAGCCCTTCTTTCACTTCCTCTTTTCAGGTATCTTATCAAAAGCAATATGAATCACTGTACAGCGTGTGCTTCCTCGTCATTTACTGTACCGGCTTTGGATTTCCCCCTCTCCTGATCCAAACGCAAACACCGAATTCTAAAGCAATGGAGTTGGGCCAATTCCCCTGAAACAAAATCATTCACTTAAGTTCATGTTTCCTTGCCATCCTGCAGAATTAATAGATGGCCAAAAAAGGCCCTTTGTAACATGTTCAATAGGATTCAACAGTTCTTTTGGGGGGGAACAGATGTTGTGTTAGGGGGGGCATCATGCCACAAGAAATGGAGCCTGTCTCTTTTCTCGGGGTTTCTTTTTTCCTTCTGCACTATTGACCGTACATGTGGATTTTTTAACTTTTATTCTTTACAGATTTTATATCATGCATCCTGAGCACACCCATCTCTCTATCCTCCTGCATCCACCATCTGCCCTTGCAACCCCCCCCCAAAAAAATAAAAGAAAAAACAAAAAACCAAACAAATCAACCAAAAAACAAAGGAGGAAGAAGGCTAAGAATCTCGTAGTGGAAGCTGCAGTGTGGCCCCAAGAGTCACACAGTTCACCCTTTGGTCTGTCCATCTTCACTGGCAGTGGCCATTGCCAGGAGTCATTGGTCTGGTTCACGGCCTCTGGCCTCTGCTGCCCTTCACTAATGGGCTCTCAATGGGGCGTCTCTTGGGTATCCTGTTACTGTCCCCTTGATCTATAGGATCACCCCCCCTCTCATGCTCTAACAGTTCATCAGTCCGGTGGATGTTGGGGTGGGCCAACTCACAGCACTGGTCCTGGGCCTGGGTGCCCGCTGGGCTGGTCAGCCTGCCAGCTTTCCCCCACTGTCAGCATCCTGGTGAGCTCCCCGGCACTGCCTCCCTGGGCTGCTTACCCAGGGCAGCCTGCAGCAAAGAGTGGGGCTCAGTTCTCCTGCGCTCATGCCCCTGGTCCCAGACTCACTCACACTCACCCCCAGGACCAGCACCACTGTCCTGCCCAGGCGAGCCACAGGGCCCTCTCTCCCAATGGCTTAGGGGGACCATGGCGGGTAGGGGGCATCTCTCCAGCTCTCATGCCCTCAGAGTTGATCCACCTGCACCCCTGACAACAGGGTCAGCTCTGGTATGGTGCCCTGGCAGGCGGCGGGGCCCGCTCTAAGAGGTCCAATTCTCCTGATCCTGGGGCCGGCTCTCTCACCCCTGCGGTAGTGGGGAGGGGAAGGGGGGGGGGGCGGATGGACGCATGCATCTTTCCCTCCCTCATGCTTCCACATACCATGTGGATTTTTGACTGAACATCTTCAGGGCAATTACTTTATGTCTAGCAACTGCATCAGAATTGCAGACGCGACAAGGAAGGGAGAGGGAAAAAAGACTGTTTCATTTTGGTCTTTTCTTTTTCCTCGGGGAAAAAAGAGTAGCTTCGCTGGAAGACTTAGGTCGACAATTCATTAAGTAGAATTATGCAATATGACCACCTTTACCGAAAGAAAAATAAGACATGAACATAATGCTGTGTGAACAATGGTCCTCTGTAACAATGTCGGTTACCAAGGAGGTGTGAGAAATGGCTGCCGTGATGGACACAGGACGTGTCTTCCACAGCCTGGACTCGCAATCACCAGAATAATAATTATGGATGTATAGTTTCCTTGCTTTATGCCATGCGTGGTGATAAACTAGATAGGCAAAATATAGACAGATGAAAAACAGCCATCGGAATTCCCCAAACTTAGCAATATTGACAATTTGGGTCAGGTGTTTTCTTGAAAGGGACTGACTTGTGAGTGCAGGGTGCTGACGGAATCTCTGGTCTCTGCAGAAATTAATGGGGCACTGGTAGCTTTCAATCCTGAGGGAAAAAATAAAGGCAAAACAGTTATAAGCTACGGAGCCCGCAGTTTGTATCCTGTACGTGAGTACTGTCTCGTAATACTAAATATTATGGGTTCAGGTTAGGAATATACTCTTGTACTAAGCAAAACTGCGTGTTAAAACCCTTTAAATTCCCTGGAAGCTTGCGGAAATTCCTCTTCCAACAGCGGTAGGAAGTGCATAGCTACATCACCCAAGAAGGCAGCCTAAAAGAGTCGCCAATGCATCCTTCCCAGATGAGGCATTGCCCCGATCCAACAGCAGAGGGCAGCAAAGCCCACATTCTGATTCAGGGGGCTCCTTGGGAAGGGATTTCCAACATCAGGACCTGTCCTTTCAGAGAACTTTTTCCTGTAGGCTGAAATAAGTTGAATTGTCATTCTGGAACGGAGATCATAAAATCTTAGACAAATAACAAGTCCTGGAAGAATATCCTAGAGTCCGGACGGTGGCTGATCCCAAACCCCAGAGCTCTACATCTTCAGTGCCTTTTTCTGGCTTCTTTGTCACCTAAAACGGGACAAGGACTCTTGGAGAGCCTGTTTCAGCGTCCAGCTAATACACGCTCTGCTTCCAAGGTTGATCACAATGATCATTTATGACTCCCGGCCAATCCTGACTACCTTGATTTCTGCTGCGGGGGACATCTCAACTGTAAGAAACCACCACCTTTCCAGATCCTGAACGGGTGGGCTGCAATCTTGGTTCTCGGAGGAATTTGAGAAATGCTAACAATTTTCACTTTGTGCAGTTTTACTGCTTGTCTGTGAGGCTGGAAATGTTTTCTGACAAGCATTTTACACGCTGACGCAGAACCCAGAGCTTTGGTTTATTTCGCATGCTTGGTTTTGAGCACTTAAGAACAAGGGCAAAATTTAATCCCATATAAACATAAAAATTAAATGCCATCCGTGGTTACATAGCAAATGAGTCATTAAACTTTAGTTTAAAAGTGGATGGAAAGTTGTCATTTCTGTTTGTAAGGCCACGACAATCCACTTAGGTTTTGATTTCTCAATAGGAAGCTGTCCTTCGTCACTGAGGTTTTTGTTTGCTACGTTTCCCAGTTTGGCATAGAGTATAGATTTTTTTTCTTTCATATACTATATCTGGACTGCAGCTTCCAACTCTTGAAAACAGATGCAGAAACCCACAACCAAACATTTGGCTGAACTTCGGAAACCTTCAGGAAAGGGGGAGGAAGGATTATAGGAGCCAGAGGGGTCAAGGATACACCAGAAAACCCACAGAAACAACTAACCTGGGCTCATAGCAGCTCACAGAGACTGAACTGACAACCAGGGAGCCTGTGTGGGACTGACCTAGGCCTCTGACTGGGCTGCCTTGTCCAGCTTTAATATAGGTGATATGCCTAATCTTATCGAAACTTGATGTGCCATTTGAGTTGATATCCCGGGGAGACCTGCCCTTTTCTTAAGGGAAATGGAGGAGTGGATATTGGGAGATGGACTGGGAGGAGAAGGGGGAGGGAAAACTTCAGAAGTCTTGTTTTTATTAAGCACTCTGCCAATCTTCTAACAGAGTATTCAAACATTTATACTTATTGTATAAATATATGCATATAGCAGTACAGTCAGGTTTTATACATACATACACATAGGTATCACATCTATCATACATACAAACATACATACATACTTAGGGATCACATCTATCAGTATAGTCAGGTTTAAATCTACCTACCACATTCCTGCTGTTTTATATCTAAATCCTTCTGGTTTTCTTTTATTTCTTTTGAATTAATTAATTTGCAAACTAATTTACCTTCTGTGAGATGATTTTGTTTTTGGTTGCCTGTATATAGCTTTATTTCATTAGTGGTTGCTTAGAGGATTGGTTCGTTGCCATCATACAAAAGACAAACTTTCCGTAATGAAAAACTAAAGACAAAGTCTGTGATCTTCCCTTCCTCCCACCCATGCAGCCAATTCTGCCATCAGACGCCTCTTGTCCCCCCTCACTTCCACGCCACACTGCTCTGAGTAACTTGTCATTTCCTGTAATTAAGTCACTGTGATTATCCTCTCTCAGCCCTTTCAAGGTTATCACCACTGTAACATTGGTATTTCCAAAGAGGTTGTAATGTAGGGAGGAAATGGCCTTTAAACAGACTCGGGAGATCTTTAATTGAGATCCATAGTGCACATTAAGATGCAAATGTTTGTGCTGTTCATTGCAAAAAAGTACACTACCGTGCATGGCAATACTTAAGAGCCCACAGTGGTATCCCCTGGTACAGTTCAGTTGCAAGCACATTCTGGAGGAGAATGTGCCACCTTTCCCCACTCACAGAAAACCTTTCAGTTAAGTATGGGGTGGAAAATGAAATCACAACACTCTGCTTTAATGTGGTCAGTTACAAATACCTCCCTTTAAAAACATTACATAAAGTAGCATTGAGACACCAAAGTCTATGCGCAGTTAATACAGTCAGCAAGATGACGCTAGAGGTGAGCACATACCTTTGGAACCACCTCTATAACCTAAGCTATAAGCATATCTGTGTCCTCTAAAACTTTTCTCATACTCTTTTTAGCAAGAGCATTCTTCAAACTTACTCATTGTGAAGAGTTCAAAGCAAATGAGAAGTTTCCTTACGTGATCTGAAAACACATTCCTTTTCCACTGGACAGTATGAATACTATGTTATAATGGTATCTTTCTAACTGTAATTCCATGAGATCTCAGGATTAACTCCTCAAATGCCAGCATGCTGAGCCCCTTCATTCACCTTGAGAATATAATCTATTCATAAATGGAGCATTCAAAAGCAGGTGTGCTTGCTTGGACTTGGTTCAAAGTTAAGCAGACCGTGACCAGATCTTTAAGATTCCTCAAGGCCAGGTGTATCGCTGTGCAGCCCCCCCCCCCCACCGAGTCCTCCAGATCTTTCACGTCAGTCAACTCGTACCATGAAAGCTATTCCAGGAGAGAAACTGCAAACAATGGGGTGTTAACCCTTCATGTCCTATGTCACAACCATTATATAAAATCATCTGATACATTAAGGTATGCATGAGAGCTCTTGCTGGCTTTGGTGATTCTACCAAAAGACAAGGTACCTAAGAGAAGTGAGCAGCTCAGTGTATTACTGTGACTTCTGAAATGTTTTTCTTTCTTTATTTAATGTATATGGGCGTTTCATCTACATGTACATCTGCATGCCAGAAGAGGGCATCAGATCACATTATAGACAGGTGTGAGCCACCATGTAGGGCATGAGAATTGAACTCAGGACCTTTGGGAAAATTAGTCAGTGATCTCAATTGTTGAGCCATCTCTCCAGCCCCTGCTTGTGACTTCTGAACCCTGTTCAAGTTCATGTTTGATTTTTTAAGGAACTTTACAATGTACTGATAACTACATATATAGTCACTGATGTGATATATATATATGCAATATGTGTGTGTCTATCAAGCACTAAGGACTCCTTTGGGAAACATGCAGACATACATGTATAAAACATTAGAAATTGTACCTATAAAAACTATAGTTTTGTATCTCTAGGATCAAGAATCAGTTTTCTTGCCTGCTATGTTACTGATAGGTTAATATCTGGATAGCATGGCTGTTCTGAAACTTATACCACAGGGGAGGAGTTAGCCATTAAGGAATTCAGGCTCACTATTTGTGAGAAAATTAATATTAATATTGGGGAAATGTACTACTTTAAGAGATTTCTTTCTTTCTAAGTTAATGCATGTGAACATTAATGAAGACAGTCTTCCATAGATGCTGAGGAGAAAGGCAATAGCTATTTGCCAAACCCACTCTAAAACAGACCCAATAGATCTCAAACCCTTACTGCCGTCCTATGTATAAGAGGTAGTCTGTGCTGCATGTCCTAAAAGATTCACAGACATAGTGGTAAATTCCAGGTCCTCCCTGCCCTCAATGAATAGGGCAGTGCTATGAACATAGTAGTGCATATATTGATTTATTTAATTAGACTATAGCCATGGTGGCATCCAGTGATGTGGCCCGAGAATGAGGCCTCACCCCATTCAACAGCAAGCCATGAATCCCTGGATTTGTCTCATAAATTCTTTGGAAAGTATTTACTCATTTGAAGACGAAAAGTAAAAGAATTATAAAATTGTCTTAAGGTGGAATATATGTATATAGATTTTTTTTAATTTTAATTTTTTTTTGGTTTTTTGAGACAGGGTTTCTCTGCAGCTTTTAGAGCCTGTCCTGGAGCTAGCTCTTACAGACCAGGCTGGTCTCAAACTCACAGAGATCCGCCTGCCTCTGCCTCCCTAGTGCTGGGATTAAAGGCGTGTGCCACCACCACCTGGCTATGTATATAGATTTATTCCCTTCTTTCTGATATCTTACCAAGTTTTTTTAGGAGAATAAAAATAGTAACGCAACAGTGGGAAACAGAGGGAAAAAATGCCATCCATGTCTGCCAGTAAGCATTAGAAAAGATAACTCCAGGTAAAATCAGATCAACAGGTGAAATGAGTAGGCAAAAACAGCAGGGTAGAAGTAGCTGCCAACCATGCCAAAGGACCCCAGAGTATCACTGCATTAAGTCAGCAGACATTCTACCCAGCTGTAAGATGCTTGAAAGAAAGGGATAAATACAGCAATTGAATGTGAAGATTTTGGCCAGATGGTGGTGGCACATGCCTTTAGCACTCAGGAGGCAGAGGCAGGCAGACTTCTGTGAGTTCAAAGTCAGCCTGATCTATGAGAGCTAGTTCCAGGACAGGCACCAAAGCTACACAGAGAAACTCTGCCTTGAAAAACCAAAAGGAAAAAAAAAGAAAGAAAGAAGGAAAGGAAGAAAGGAATGATGGACGCACACAAGGAAGGAAGGAAGGAAGAAAGGAAGGAAGGAAGGAAGGAAGGAAGGAAGGAAGGAAGGAAGGAAGGAAGGCATCCATTCCATACCTTATATCCAAAAGGTTCTGTTCCTGATTTCAAATCCTAGCACCCAGGAGACACAAGAATGAAGATCAGTTGAAAAATATCATACTTGGCTACAAAGCAAGTTTTGGGCTAGCTTATGCTACATAAGACCCTCTGTCAAATAGAGACAGACAGACAGACCGATAGATCGATAGACAGATAAATCTGTTCCTGCTCCTTGGATGCTTCTCACATCCTCCTTCTGCCCCAGGCTTTCTTTGGGGAATACAAGTCATCAACTTCCCCCAGAACTATGCATAGAACAACTTTTTAATACCTGATAAGAGTTTGCCCAGAAGGTAGTGGCTACCTTCACATTCACGAGGTGACAAACTGTCCCAAGTGGCTTTTGTCTGATCAGTTACAGAACTTGGGTTGTGGAGAAACACAACCCAACATTTCTGGGTAGAGCTGTGTGTGCTGAGCTTGGCTCTCTCAGAACTTGCCCAAAGATCCAGTACCCAACATATACCGGCTGAACCTGCCTATACCTATAATCCACAACCCGTTCACCTCTGCCCCTCCAGACACACTTCTTTCTTCCTGATCATACTTGTAGGACTGGAGAAATCTGCAACAGGATCTTAGACCTGATTGGGATTTCAGTTACACAGGGCAAACCTCTCACTTTATAAACTGTGTTGGGGACAGTCATATTCTTTATGTACACCTCTAAAGGTCAAGGTAAGGCAAGAATCACTAATTCCTGACTTCGTGACTAGGAAAATCCTCCTCAGCATCTAAAAATCCATGTTACTTTGAACTCTGGCCTATAAACCCTCAGTTTCCACCTACTTGAACAACTTCTTAGGATCACTGGGAACCTCCATGGGTGAGACTCTGCCATGCCCTCTAATATTAGCTGTAATAGACACAGGACTGAAGTAATCAGACACTTCCTATTCTTGGTCTCTGCAACCTTTCAAAAATCCAGACAGATAAATTTCCCTGACTGTGGGAGGTGACTGACAGAAAGGAATCTGGCAGAGACTTGTCACAGGATGAATGACAGCTAAAGGCCATAACCTTTCCCCATCAAAACCGGGAGAAGGAAAAATAAAACTTCTGCCACGAAGCAGGTCAGATTGTGTGCATGGAGCTAAGAGTGGGAACCAATGGCTTCTCCTGGAGATGGAGAAATTGGTGTGGTCCTGGAGCGCTGGTTTTAGGTCCTGCCTGGGATGAATGTCACACGAAGGACACAATGTGAAGCCACAATGTAAAGACCATCCCGTCCCAGTAGCAGCCATCACTGATCTAAGGCACAGCACTTGTTTTCATGAGCTTGTCAAGTGGCTTCTTCCTGAATACGAACAGTCTTTCCTACCAGAATGGTGATTCCATTCCTCTACGAGGAATGTCAATAATGGAATCTCTCATGTCATAAGTCGCATAAAAATGCAGGTGCAGGCTTTGTGCGGAGTCTTAGGCAACCATAAAGAATGAGCATGATTCAAACAAGGCCTGTATCACAAACACTTTCTTTAGGTAAGCATATATATTTGTGTGGCTGAATTTATAAACATGTATGTGGACACACATACTATACACATGTGTTACACACGTAATGTAAGCTTAGTAAGTGGTTGCATTTTATCAAGTCACATGTCCAGTGGCTCAACTACAGTTAGAACATAAAGCAATATAACAGTTTAATGGAACGTAAAAAGGCTTGGGAGTGAGAAGCACAATCTTCTCATTAAGCGTCCACACCTCTTGTGAAATTATTTACCTTTCCAGATTTCCCCAAGCTCTACCCAACCTCCACACTTTTCTTCTCTGTTATGAGGCAAACCAATAAAGGCACTAGATGGGGGCATGTCAGACATTAGTCATGGAGCACGGGGGATTTTGTAAGTCCCTCCTTGTTGTCCATGAAACCAAGCCAATGCTGAAAGTATGTGTAGAAGGCATCCACCTCTGGTGTGGGAACCAATAAGTTGGAAGTGAGGGAAACTTGGTGACTTCTGGGGCTGACTTTATGAAACCAATACAAAATGGGTATAATAAAATCACGCAGAGCCAACTTTAAGGACATGGCTGCCTTTCAGGTATAAAGAAAGTGAGTTACAGAAAGTACCAACATTTTCCTAGAAGGGACTTGAAAGGCATGACCAAAGTCAAACTAGCTAAGCACCACTAATCTTAAGAGGGGAGACTTGGGATGATCAATGGGGCTGTGGGTATCTCCACAGTGTCCAGGTGGCTTATGAATGGCTTTTCCCATTGCTCTAAGATAACACCTGACAAAAAATAGTTGTACAGGAAGAATGGTTTACTCGGGCTAATGATTTGAGGGGATGCAACCAATTGTAGCGTGGGAGGCATGGCAACAAGAGTGGAAACCCCTCACACTGTATTTGCAATCAGCAAGCAGAGTCAGGCAAATGATGGTCCTCAGCTGACTGCCTCCGTTTTCCTAGTTAGCCCTGGACCCCAGCACACAAAGTGCTGCCATGTACATTCTGATGGGTTTCTTTTACCAAGTTAACCCTTCAGGAAATGTCTTCCAGGGACACCCAAAAGGTGTGCTTCATCAATGTCATGGACCTTCCTTAACCCATCAAGCTGACAATGTAGATTAACCATTGCATGAGATAAACTCCCAACTCAGTGGCAGACACTTGAACCCTTGATGATAATGGATTTAATGATAATCTGCCTAACTTTTCAACTTTTTGAGTTCATGTATCTAATGGTTCTTCCTTCTAATAAAACTTCTGAACACACATACTGTTACCTCCCTATTTCCACCACCACCACAGCTCAAGTCCTCAAGATTGTTTACTGGGGGAGGTGTCTACTCCCCAGATTCACCAGCCTCCATCCCCCTTCCAGTCAGCCTACCCACTAAAGCAGAATGCCCTCTCTGAATCATAAAGTTTATGCTGATTTCCTACCTAAACCCCTTCAACGGCTTCCAATTGCACTCAGTATAAAACCCAAAAGTCTCAAAGCCTTCAGAAGCTCTCTCCTGCCCACTAGGCATTCTTCTCAAATCATGAACCCACTTCCCCCTTCTGAGATGACTTTTCACCGCACTGTGCAAATGCTGTACTCCCCGGTAGTAGGATCTTATCCACTCTTTTCTAGAAGGCTTTATGTGAGCATCATTTCCCAGCATCCTTTGGCCCTGGGTTGTGCTCTTAGAATATCAGATTTCTGCTGTCTCTGTGACTTTACAGCACTATAAGGGGTTACTTAGTGCCTGTGTGCTTTGCCTACTGGCCATAGATGATCATTTCTTTCAAGGACAGAGTATTCCTTCACCCCCTCTACTCAAGATATTCATCTGAAAATTAGACCAGAATAGCAATGGTATTATAGGGATGACACAGGGACCAAGAGGAAAGGCATATATAAAGTACCAAAAAGCGCTGTTGAGACCAACTAAGCATGATCCGTATCTGGATCAGCTATTTTCTCTTGTTGTGATAAAATGACATCATCAGAAGCAACTTAAGGAAGAACAGGGTTTATTTTTAGCCTACGGTACCAGAGGGGATGTAGTTAGTTGATCATGACAGGGAAAGAATGGCGGCAGGAATGTGAGGCCTGGCTGGCAATCAGGAAGCAGAGAGATCACAGTTCATCCACATCGTGAAGCTAAGAATGAGAACAAGAAGTGGGATCAGGCCATAAAACTCAAAACCAACCCCAAGCTTCCTCCAGCAACCTCTCACCTTCTAAAGGTTCCTTAACCTCCCCACACAGCACCAGCAAATGAGAACCAAGTATCTAAATATATAAACCCATTACGGACATTTTTCATTCAAACACCACAGTATATATGGCATGCACACATGTTAATTGCATATGTAGAATAAGGAAAGATACTTAGGTTTTATAATTACTACATCTGTTTTACTATGATTGCATCCCTTTTCCTGCTACAAGTTCAGAATACAGTGCACTACATGTAAAACAGGGGTCTCTTTCATTATTAACTTGTTGAGAATTCCATACATGCATATATTTTTAAATCTTACTTATAAAGTATTCTATAAGCTTTTCCAGGATATGTCAGCTCCCTAAGCCAGATCAAGTGCGAAGAGCTGAACATGAAAAGTTGAGGACCACTCACATAGTAGGATTATTAAAGACGATACCTCTCATTAAAGTGTGTCCCAGTGTCCAAAGAATGCAGAGGCTCCACACACCCATTACACTGCTCTCCAAATATCCCAACATAAGCCTTGTTAGACAGGCCCACAGTCACTTCCACAGTCTTTCTGGCTTCCCCATAAAAGAGGGGGAAGTAGAAAAAAATAATAAAGAGGTGTAGAATTGACCATCTAAGCCACTAACCAATTAAAGTGGGTTAGAAGATGCATTCCTGCTTGGCCAATGGGAGCTGTGGTCGCATTGTAGAAGTTGCACATCTACAATGGGTCAGCTGCAGATACTGAACCACAGTAATTGTCTACATTTTCTGATGTTTTTCTTGATGGGGAAGTTCGAAGCACCAAGCAGGCAGGATCTCCTTCTTAGTAGACAACTGAGCAAGCCAGAGCTTAACCAATATTTCAGAAATCAAACAGCCATTCAGGCTGCTTGCCTTTGGGTCCTACACAATCTCCCTGTGTTCTCTCTGTTACCCCCTGTTAAAAAAGGGGTCACTGCCTTTATGCAATTGGATTATTGTGACCACTACAGAAAATGGCCATAGCAAGTGTATGGTGAAATGTGGCTGCATTTTCCAGCCAGTTCTGGGCTCTCAGGCACATTTCTTTCTTTCTGTGGACTTCAGGTTCCTGGTACAAAAGGAAAAGTCTCAAGGAGCCAACCCAGGGTCTCAGCTCCAACTTAATATTCCAAAGAGCAGAATAGTTTTCTCATCGAAGTACTATTCTGATGTCTTACTCCTGGGAGGCACTCAAGAGAGAGAGAGACCAAATCTACCTAATGGTTACTGGCATCTGTAAAGCTTGTGTCAGCTGAAATAGAGGCTTTCTTCATACAGACTGCCCTTCTGCTTGAAAAATTCTCTTTATGAAAGGGAAATTCAGAGTACAAAAATAGGAATGAGACAAATACTTTTAGATGGAGAGACAGCCAATGGTTCTCATTATATATCGATTAGTGATTCGTTGCAAACTTGGAACCTGATATCTCATTGAATGAGCAAGAGACCTGGCTTCAGATACACCTTGGGTGATATCTGTCTAATTAAGAACCTTCAGTAACAAATTACACAGATTTTTACCTGTTCTTGTGTCTTTCTAGCACTTCAAAGATACCCTGGCTCTCTATATTGCAAGCATTGCCCAAGCTTTTCTATGACTTCCTCAGTGAACAGCTTTAGACCTTGTGAAATAAAGATACCAGTGTGGTCCTTTGTCCTACTGCCTGGAAACCAGGGTTAGTCCTGTATGGAAGAGTAATAAGGTGGAATTTTGGCCAGGTTGTCAGTTATCTGATGTATTCTCACTACACACACACACACACACACACACACACACACAGAGAGAGAGAGAGAGAGAGAGAGAGAGAGAGAGAGAGAGAGAGAGAGAGAGAGAGAGAGAGCAGAAGCTCCTTTGAATGGTTTAAACATAAGGAATACTAACTTAACCCTTCTCAAATCAAAGACAATTAGCTGTGAGTTCCAGAGAGGCATTCTCATTTTGTGGTCATAAATCACTCTCTTCAAAAACCAAGAGGTCCCTTTAAGTTTTTGTGAGAGTTTTATGACACCTTGTGCTTCAGGGTTCAGATCATTTCGTTGTGACTTTCAATAATAAAATTTAATGATTTTGGAAATGACTTTCTTCAGTTGCTGGCAGGTATCACAAGCTCCTTTTGCATTATCAATGCCTTACAGTAGAGTTGTTATGGTGTTATTATTCTATTCCGTTAGGATACTGTGTTAGCCAGCTTTGTGTCACTATGACAAAGTACCCAAGATAAATAACCAAGAAGGAGAAAAGACTTATTGTGACTCATAGCTTCAGAGACATCTGTTCATGGTCATGTGGCTCAGTTGCTCTTATGTCCATGGGAAGGCATTGCGTCATGGCAACAGTACACGATGAAGAAAAGCTGCTGAGGATTCATGAACTCCAGGAAGAGAGTGAGAAGTGAAAGGAGTCCCAGAAGGTCTTCCAAGGACAAAACACAATGACCTGCTTTCTTCAACTAGACCCCTAGGCCCAACTTATCCCCCCATCCAATGGCACCACCAGCTCAGGCAAAGCCGTCAACACATGAGCGTAGAGGGGCCATTCCAGGTGTAAGATTAACAGATGATTTAGGCAAACTCCAGTACAGAGTCTAGGTTTGTAGGAGAAGTTCCTGAAGTTTGCACAAAACCTAGCCCTATTCTTTTATATTTTCTGTTTGCTAAGACAATACTGAATATAGAGTGCAACATACTTATCTTAAAGTAATCATAATATTGAATATTGTTGACATATCCACCGCATTGCTGGTACAAAAATGAAAGGATTTGGATGGGTTTTCTTTCTATTGCTATGATAAATACCATTACCAAAAGCAACATGAGAAGGAAAGAGTTTATGACATCTTGTAGTTTATAGTTTATAGTCCTTCATTGAGGAAAGTTAGGGAAGGAACTCAAGGGAGTCTAGAGGCAGGAACTGGAGCAAACACAAAGGAACACTGTTTTCTGGCTTGCTTTCATGTCTTTCCCAGTCTGCTTTCTTATACAATTCATGGCCACCAGCCCAAGGATGGCAGCATCTCTGTGAGTTGTACTCTCCCACACTAACTAATCAAGAAAATGCCCCACAGACTTGCCGACAAGCCAAGCTGATGGAGACGGTTTCTCAACGGAGGGTCCCACTTCTCTGGTGGCTCTTGTTTGTGTCTGGTTGACAAAAACGAACCAGCACAGCTTCATGGAAATCTTATAATAATTGTATGGGCAGAAAAAAAAAATACTGTTACCAACTTACTGTAGATGAAAAAAACTAGGTTAGGAGAAGATGACTTGTCCAAAATCTCATGCTGACCCTGGAGAATGAAGGAAGAGCCATATGTGGTATCAACAAATACAGTCACATCTGCCCTGCGGATGGAGGGATAAAATGTTCATGTTGACCTATGCAGGTATATGAAGCTATACCCGACTGGGAAACAAGACTCGGGTATCTGGGGTGTCAGTGATGGGGCAAACAGAACACGAAGATGGAAGACCGCCACAGGTTTCGTAATGATGAAACAGCCGGTGTGTCACTCAGAAACTTGACAGCTGCGATCCTGGCACCCGGCGTCTGGTTCCTGGAGTTTTCTTTTCACATACAGAGTTCTTTCCAGATTAGAGAGAGGAGCTCCCCTTTCTACACATTCCTCTGTGGCTCTTCAAGCCAAGCTTTGCTTAGTAGACTCCGAAAGGAATTCACTTAGGAAGAGTGTTGAGAGGGCATTAGAGTCCTGGACAAGGTGAATTTTGTCTGATGTGATAGCCCTTGTAATTCCACTGTTTTCTAGACTTGTTAAATTGATAACAAGGATTTGCCCTCTCTACAGAGGCAGAAATAATTTATGATACCCATTTCATTATCTGGAAGGCTCCACATAGCTTTACATAATGGCTCGTGTTGTTTTTATGGATTTTCTTTCCTAGGGAACATTTTAATCTAGCTGGAGTAAATAATATCAATCACTTTGCTCATATAATCATCATTGGCTTGGGTCTTTGATTGATTTTTAAATATTGTTTTCTTTGCTGGAGGCAGGCTAGTGGAGTAGAAACAACACTGGCCTAAAAACCAAATTGAAGTTCAGGATTCTCAGCCTGGTTTCATTATAATAAGCACAGG
This sequence comes from Arvicola amphibius, assembly GCF_903992535.2. Taxonomy (NCBI): domain Eukaryota; kingdom Metazoa; phylum Chordata; class Mammalia; order Rodentia; family Cricetidae; genus Arvicola; species Arvicola amphibius. The sequence goes on from NC_052048.2 coordinate 92,304,944, forward strand.
GTCCTCCCAAACTTTCTGTTTATACTTTGCTTCAAGCCTTTGATCGAACAGAATGCACAAAGACTGACAAGGACACCAAATAAGTGTGCACTGGGAAACTTGCTGTCAGAAGTCTCTTCTATACCTGCATAGTTATGTGCACTGTGCCTCACTAGGGAAGCATGTCTCACATTTCTGTGTCGGGGAAAGTGATAATCAATTAAACCGATCATCCTCAATAGTTAAAGATTTGATGAGATGAGACTGGGAGTGTTCAGTGTGGTACGACCATAGACAAATAATAAAAAATGGGGTATAGACCTAAACAGAGAATTCTCAAGGCTACATCCCCTGAAGTTTCCATAATATCCTCAAAGAGAACTACTATACAGGGAACAGATATTCAATTATGTAAACCTATATGGAGGACATTTCTCATTCAAACCACCATAGGGACAAGGCAGATGGCAAGGACTGGTCCTAGACAGCCTGGAAATGCAGAAGCAGAGCCATCAGTAAGCATCTCCCTCTGGGACTTCATGTGCACATTACAGACAAGAGAAGTCCTCAGGATGGGATGGAAACCTCGACCATTCCAGCAGACAAAGGTTTTTCTGCAAAGAGGTGCGGCAGCCAATAACAAATGTAGATAAAGAACAGCATAAATCATTTCTGGAAGGGTAGAGGTTTTGGAAATGTTTGTGTGAAATCATCCTCCCTCCTCTACTTCTCATAAATTAGACAAACCCACAAGAGAATGAAAAGAAAGCTGTAAGCCACATATTTAATGGATCTCTCATACATGTTTAACCACAAACTGAGCAGCAGCATCCAAAAACAGCAGAGTAGAGAAGAGGGCTGTGCCAGCAACAGAAAGGTGAAACCCAGGATTTCAGCTCTCAGAACAGGAGGCCAAGTGTACTTTTCTGGGTAGGAGAGATGCTACGGTGCGTAGCCAAGTCTATAAGGACACTCCCAGGGCTCACATGCTTACAAGTCAAGAAATAAAAGGTAGGTACAGATACCAGTCTCTGCTCAGTCAAAAGAAATACATGCTAAATAAAGTAACATATCTAACACTGGTGCATGAAACTGTTGCTAATCTTCTGTACCTTGCTATTCCTTCACCCAAGGAAGTCTTCTGAGAGACAGCAGACCAGGAAAGAATCTACAGCTAAAGATAATAAAGAGAGCCAATAAATAAAACAACAATGAAAGAATGAAAGAAGGAGAGAAAACCCATGGGGGACAATGAATTTGTCAGAAAAAAAAAAACTGTGTCCACAGAGAAAATGGGAATACTTTATGATCAAGTGTTTTGTTGTAATGAACTATATGCTGGATAATTTAAAATCAGATCAGATCATTTCTAGATTTTCTAAATTGCAAAGCATCATTTACAGACATTCATCTAGGGGTTTTCCCATGACAAAGATCCACCAGGCAAAACTATCACCTGCCAGCTGAGGCAAGAATCAACAAATAACAGGAACATAACTCTTGGCAAAGGCAGGAAGGCAGCTATCAATGCTGCTCTCCATGTGGCTCCTACTGAATGGTTCTCAGCATCCTGGGTGTTGTGCAAGGATAGTAGCAGCCACAGATTCCTGTGAAGGCACAGACTTGGGCATTCCAGCTCTTCTGTCCCTAGCTGTCTATCCAGGCTAAGTTCCCAGACATTCCAGGAGGGTTTGCGAGCTTCAAAATGCCCTTTAATTAATACTTTTGCTTGAACCACCTGTCCTAAATTCTGTTTCTGGCAACGAGAGAGGCTGATCAATATTCATAGATGTAAAAAGGGAAAATTTAGCAAGGCAATTGCTGCTGTTTAACAACTGGACTGAGCAAACCACACAAAGTTAGAGAGTAGATAAAGATACATTAGGAAGGGATGAGTCAGAAGCTGCAAAACCAAGGTGATGAAGAGAGGAGGGGGCAGACAAATGAAGGCAAACAGAAAAATAGAAGAAAAGATCTCCTATCATGACTGCACATTGCAAAAAGTAAAACAGTTAGGATCAGTTTGAGAATCATGAATACTAGCTCAGCCAGTCATTAAAGTACAAGCACAAGGACCTGAGTTCAATTCCTAGAGCTGATGTAAAAGAAAAGAGAATGATATTTAATGTCTGTATGAAGGGGCATCCCACGCTTTTAGATGTTCCATCATCTCTTACTGTAGCCACATCTTATCCATGTGACACGCACAACAAAAACCCAATTACACTGAGCAATATAACATGTGTAGTAGGCTCTCTCATCTTCTCTCGCCTCTGCAAACTGCCAGTTTTTTTTTAAATCTTGGACCACATTCTTTATCATATTAGAAGCCATCCCTAGCCAGCCATGGTTGTGTTAAGTATCCTAAGGAGCAAAACATGGATATGAAAGAATATGAAAACAACTTGACTTGATGAAGTCAGGCTTATCTTTCTTCTATTTACTTTCTCCATAATATGAATGGACTTGCTCAAAACAAGCAGGTAAAAGTCAGGAGAAACCACCAATAAAAGTGCTTTCCCAAAACTCTTCTATAACTGATTTATTCCCAGGGATACTGGGAGCATATGTGTTGTAGATAATTTTATAGGTCACAGGAAGCAAAAGGAACCTCCAGTGAAACCAAGAGCCTTAAGGAAGGAGAGCTATTCTAAGTTCTCAACATGGAGAAAATCACAAGGAAACTTGGGAACAAGGTTACGTCTCATATGAAGTTCCTATAGATAACAACAAGTCTTGACTCTCCAGCAAGTGTTAACCCTCAATCAGTCTGAAAAGCCCACCTCAGAGCTGGAGAGATGGGTCAGGGGTCAAGAACACTGGCTTCTTTTCCAAAGACCTGGGATCAATTTCCAGAACCCACATAGAATTGTCAGCTTTGCATCTATTTAATATGATGACTCGTCTCAAATGTGGATGTAATGAAATCACCATACTTCTAGACATAAGAAGTAAGAAGGGAGCCAGGGGATGATGGCACATGCCTTTAATCCCAGAACTCAGAAGGCAGAGGCAGGCAGATTTCTGTGAATTTGAGGCCAGCCTGGTCTACAGAGCTAGTTGCAGGACAGGCTCCAAAACTACAGAGAAACCCTGCTTCAAAAAACCAAAAAGAGAAAAAAATAAAAAGAAAAAAAGTTGGGGGGAGAAGGGTTCTCAATTGCACCATGTGCTAGAGAAAGTAGAGAAAGGTCAATGGGTACATAGTATAATGATACATGCACACAAAACATCACAATGAAGTATTTATTATTTATTTATTTATATTTTGTGTAAGCAGATATAGAACATCTATGTGGAAGGCTGTATCTGGTAATGGCTCCTCTATTGAAATCATTCTGAGATGCTCTCCCTGTACCTGCAACTGCAGAATTGGCTGCTTCCTTCACTATACACAAAATGGGATTTTTATATTCCTGGAAATAAACATTGCTTTAAAACCATACCAAACTCATCAAATAGAACATGGGCTTTCTGAGGGCAAAGGTGGTTCCATTTTTATCTTGCCTATTGTCTTAGTTATGGTTACTATTTCTGTGATGAAATACCATGGCCAATGCAACTTGGAGAAGGAAGGGTTTATTTCACTTATAGTTCTATATGATGGTTCATCATCAAAAGCAGCAAGGACAGAAACTCTTACAAGGCAGGAACCTGGAAACAGGAGCTAATGCAGAGGCCATGGAAGGATGCTGCTTACTGACTTGCTCTTCATAGACTGCTTGGCCTTCTTTCTTATAAAACCCAGGACCATCAGCCCACAGATGACGCTACCTACAATGGGTTGGGGACTCCTCCATCAATAACTAATTAAGAAAATGCCTTACAGGCCTTCCTACAGCCTAATCTTGTGGTGGCATTTTCCTAATTGAGGTTCTCTCCTCTCAGATGACATTAGTTTGCGTCAATTTGACACAGAAACTATCCCAAACAAGTTATTTGCCCAAGAATAGTCTCCTTTGACACTATGAATAGAGGAATAAAATAATAGACATTCTTCTTTTAGGGCATCAAGGTGTATTTGGATTTTCATTCTAAATGTATTACTAGAATATAAGCCCCATGAGAAGCAGAATCATTCTTCTCATTCACTATGGTACCTTCCTCATCTGAAACAGTTTCTGGCTTGAAGTAGACTAGAGTTCTCTTGAATGAATGGATGATTACATGAATGAATCCACACATTCTTCCTGTCACTTTTTTCTTTGTTTTAAAAAAACTAACAATTTTTATCAATGTCACTCATTATTCTTCATTAATTCCCATAATACAAACTCAGGAAGATGGCAGTATTCTCCAAAGCTCCTGTGATGTTTGGTGTTGCCAACTTGACAGAATATACAATCAAGTGGTAGATGGGCCTCTTGAGGATTAGTTTGTGTTCATTGGTGTGAGAAGATGTACTCACTGTTGATGAATGTATTTATTGTTCCTTGATTCTTGATTGTGGACATGTGGCCAGCTCATCCAAAATCTTTCTGGGTCTAGGGCCCAGGCTCTATCTGAAGATTTGAGTAGATGCAAGAGATTTGAGGCTAATGGAACAGACTAACCAGATTCAGTCTCAAAGAAAATAAAACATATTGGAAGTGAAAGATTTGTAAAATAAGACCTTTAAATTTCTGAAGAAATGGCAGAAGATATTAAAAAATGAGGAGACATCCAAGGCTTATAAATTGGAAGAGCTAATATTGTGAAAATGATCATTCTACAGAAATCAATTTACAGATTCAAAGAAATCAGTCAAAATACTTATGACATTACTCATAGAAATAGGGAAGAATGCCCTAAAATTCATACAAAACCAAAAAAGACTCCATATAGCCAAAGCAATCTTGAACAAAAGAACAATGTTATAAAAGTCACCATTCCAGATTTCAAGGTATATTACAGTGCTATGATAATTAGAAAAGAATGTCCCTGGCACAAAAATAGACATGTGGACCTCTGTAACAAAGTAGAAGACTCAAACATAAATGTGTATAAGCCAGCTGATCTTTGACCAAGATGCCAAAAGCATACATGAAAAAAAAAGACATCATTTTCCACCAATGGTTCTGAGGAAACTGGATGTCCACAGCAAGAAAAAAAAATGAAATTATACCTGTATCTATTATGCTGCATAAAAAAGCAACAATAATTGGACCAAGGACCTCAATTTGAAACCTGAAATCCTGAAACTTCCAGATGCAGACGTAGCCAGTACCCTACAAAATATAGGAGAGGATTTTCTGTACTGGAATCCATTTGCCCAGGAATTAAAGTCAACAGTTGACAAGTGGGACCTCATAAAACTAAAAGAACTTCTATACAGCTACAGAAACAATCAATAATTTATTCATGTAATCAGTCAGGCAGGCCACTGCTAGAAATTTACTTGAGACTAACAGGACCTAGGGACTCAGGCACATCCCTACACACTGTTGGGTCAGCACTTGCCTCTCATCCAAATCTTGTGCTGGGAAAGAAAGTTAAGGTCTAGTGCTCATGGAAAACTTTGAGTGAAAAAAATTTCTAGCTTTATAAAGCACTGTTTATTCTTCCTGACTTCGTACTTAGTGAATCGGTAATTCAAAACCCAACCTTTGATTTATAGACCCAATAACACCGTCTTGATTTAAGGACTACAATCACTGCAGCTGTGAAAATAAACACCACCACTTAGACTGCCAGCACAGTGTGCATTATAAAAACAAGTCCCAGTTTTGTTTATATTGAATTTGGATTGATGGGGGATGTGTCATCACCTACAAGGGATCATTCCAGGCTTCTGCTGCAGGAGGCTAGATAAGTTCTCAAGAAAAGTCTATAGTTATGAGCTGCAATGGATTGAATTGCTCCTCAAGAAATAAATACCAGAATATCAGGTGTGTCTTAAAAGGACATCAGGATTCTTCAGGTACACTGATAGTAGGGAGAGATACATGAAAAATCACCTGATTGGGAGCAGAGTTTTAATACTCCTGTTTATCCTTGTGTGTCCTTGGAAAAGTGACAGGAATATCAATTGCTTCTTCTGTATAATTAGTAAAACAGTTATCTATCTCAAAAAGTGGTTGTAAAACTTTTTAAAAAGACAAGGTCTTTTTAGAGAAACTAAATTAATAGCAGCTGCTGTTCAGATTCAGTCATACAATATTTACATTGTCTTGGTTAAACTATCTTTATTAGATCCTGGGCATTTTAATGTGTCCAGCACTTGTACATGGAATTCATATGAATGACCCTAAAGCTAATCTGTCATAATCCCTGGAAGATTCTTAATCTATAAATAATACATGGTGATCACGATGGTTTTAGTGTTCATGCGTGTAACTGGATTTATTACCAGATTGTGATTTTTAAAATATAAGCAATATCCATCTGCTATGGTTCATCCTTCTTTCTTTCTTTCTCCCTTCCTCACCAAATCAACTGGTCACAGACATTCTGTCCCATTCTTCATGGCTCACCTTGCAGCTCATACATATCCTACTCGGGTGAATACTAACGGCTGATAGTTTTCAGCCATAAGCCCTCGCTAAGACTTCTGTATCGCAGAAGTGCCTATCCAAGTGGACAATTTGAGTACAGTAACGAAACTGTGGAGGATTTAATGACCAAGGTGACAGCTTTCAATGTCCATCCTGGCTTTAGAGTCCACCAGCGAATGCTTTATATATGTCTAATGTATATAAATACTATATCTTTATTTCTCTCACATTCTGTCACTACTCCAGCCTTTCTTCCTTTATATCTGCACAGACACTGACCTCAAGAACACACCTGAACAATGCGTCTACTTTCTAGACTTCACTTCAAGGTCTGCAACACCATGAGCCTCCAAGAATGACAGAGTTCATTTCCAGCCAATGGAATTGGCTCACCTCTCTCTTTGCCACTGTTTTCTCCTATTTCACCTCAATCTAATCTCATCTGCATAGAAATTGCCTCCCACCTTAAATTTAGTCTTATGTAAGACGAATGATGGCCTATTGCAATAAAGATTGAAATGTTTTAAATCAACTTCAGTTTAACATCACATAACCTACTAAGTTCTTGAATAATATAAACAAGTTATTTAAGTTATTATAATACTCCTAGGGTACATGCATTATTGAATCCTAGTTAATGTATTTCTCATGTTAGTGTGCTACCACTCTTAAACAATACCATGTATTATTTCTTCCTTATACATTTCTTGGCAGCAGCCATTCAGAAAGACAGACACATACTTCCTTGTCTTCTATTCTCCACAACTGTACAAGGTAAGTTAAGTTTTTTGTAGCTACAAAAACTCTAACTAATGATGTTTTGTGGACAAGAAGAATTTTTCATGGGCATTATTTGTAATAATGGAATCAACTTAATAAACACAGGTTTGCTCAATTTTTAAATTTGCCTTTGGACTCACTTTAGATAAGAGTTTTTCTAGAAAACTTTGGTTTACTCTAGGGTTGGAAACTCAATGATATGAACTTGTGAATATTGATCCCTAATTATATCAGAAATAAATCTGATTATTTGAGATTATTGAACTGCCCACATATGCTTATGTTGTGAAGACTTGCTCCCCAGTGGATCACACTATTTGGGGGAAGCGATGGAATCATTGGCATATGGTATCTAATTGGTAGACAGATGATTAGTTGAATCTCTTCAGGTTACACTGGCCACTGGTGCCTGATCCCTTCTCTTCTTCCTCATCTACTGTGATGTCATGGTCTTTTCAAGATGTCTGTTACTATGGCCCAAGGTCATCCAAGCCTTCACTGGAATGCCTTTCCATTCCACCTCGAAGGACTGAGTTCTCTAGGCTGTGAGTTCTTAACTGGTAATTAGCACCTTTTAGTTGACAAGTAAATATATTAATTAGTGCATATCTCATTTTGTGCACTGTATCCTGCTTTTCTGTGTTTCTTCATTTCCTGAGTTTTCTTAAGTTAAAATGCCTTTATTAGTGTACTCTCTGTTCATTAGGATATTACATTTCATTTTTATTCTTTTAAATTTTCTCTTAACATTTTACTGTACATTCTTCTCTTGAAATACATTTAGTAATGACTGATTCTTCCTCACTCTTTCTATGAAAGAACATTTAAAATTGTTCAACTATCTGTAATTACTTTACGTCTTGTATTTGTTTAATAACTTAGGATCTTCTAATTAGAAAAAATCCTATAAATAATGCAAAATTTGGAAAATAAATAATGGCTACAAAATTTTCCCTGCCTCCAGATCCATCTATTTGCCTAAAAATTTCATAATTTAATTTTTGACAGCTGAATAATTTTCTATTGTGTAATTGTACACAATGGATTTTCATTATCCATCAGTTAATGGACATCTGGGTTGTTTCTATTTCTTGGCTATTGTAAACAGCGCATCAATGAATATGGATGAATAAGTCCCAAGCCTAACTGGGCAACACAGACTGGACTTGATGAGGAAAGAAGCAATCTCAAAATTGAGTGAGAAAAGGTGGAAGGGTTGAGTGGGTAGTAAGGGGAGGAATTGGAGGATGGGAACACATTCAAAATATATTGTATGATAGTCTCAAGGAATTTTATATAAATATATACATATATAAAATTCCTGTGGAAGACTGTGAATAGAGTAGTCCCATACTAGCTCAGAATTGAAAAAAATAAAGGGATTTTTATTTAGGAGTAAATCACAGATCACAGTCCTCTGCATGAACAGGGAACAGGAACCGAGTCCAGCAGCCAGGTGAGAGAGGAAAGAGAGAGGGTGCATGAATGCTCACTTCTTTTTGGTACCCAAGGCCATGCCTAATCTGGTTTAACCTCTCAAATGCCATTGCTGAAGGAGGTTCACCAGCACCTACCCCTTTTGTCTAAATAAAAGAGTTCCAAATCCAAAACAAAAGTATACACAAGTGTATTAATGAGCTGTGGGCCGGCTTCCCGCCGCCCGGCTCCTTGCCACTGGCTAGCTTTACCCGAAATAACAACACACAAATTGTATTCATTTAAACACTTCCTGGCCCATTAGTTTCAGCCTCTTACTCACATCTTGACTAACCCATATCTAATAATCTATGTAACACCGTGAGTGGTGTCTTATTGGGAAAGATTCAGCATGTCTGACCTGGTGGCTGGCTCCATCGCATCTGTCACACTGAGGAGAGGCATAGCAATTGACTAACTTCCCTTTTACCCAGCATTATATTCTGTCTACTCCACCTATCTAAATCCTGCCCTATCAAAAAGCCAAGGCAGTTTCTTTATTAGCCAATGAGAGTCCTCCATCACACAAGAACAGATATCAAGTATAAAAGTTAGAATTACAACCAGCATAAAAAATATTAAGAAATATATGCTAAATGTTTTAATAATTATCCTATTGTAAGGAGTCTAAGTCTTGTATTAAAAATGGCTTGGCCAAGTCATGAGAGGAAAGTAACTACTACACTATATAGTCTTCAACCCCATCCAAAGTCTGAGAAAGAAGATAATATTACTTGAGTAGGCAGGAAGTGCAATCAAGCAGCTTCCAAAATGTACAGTAGATGACAAAGACAACTGGCTACCTGGGCAATCATCCAAAGTCTCATTTGCAACATTGGAGCAGCCAACTTTGACTAAGACCTAGAGTAACAGACCATTTTTCAGAGGTAGGAAAAAAAACTTAAAACTGTCTTACCCTGTCTTGGCAAGGTGTGGCAGTCTTTTTTCTTGTATCCTGCTTGTCCAGTCCGGACACCATGCATTTTGTCACAGGTTGAGGTATGGGCAGTTTCTTGCCCAAAGGACAGTTTTGTCAAAAAGAAAACAAACTCCAAGTGGAGTGCTTTGGCATTCAACATTCTCATGGGAATAGATCGGTGCTCTCAGGAGCAATCGTGTCTCATGTCAGCAGAACCCTAAGTATTTGAATGTCATATTCTACAGTTCTTTGAAGTGGTTGAAGATTACTATCTATGTGTATTACAATCCCTATGTATCTAAAGAACCTGATTAGTCTAACTGTACGTACGACAAACATGGATGACAATTAACCTATAATTCATAACACCTATGTAGCCTAAAGACAAAGGCTTGATATTAAAACATTAAACAATCTTTAAACAACTGTGCAGCAAATGAGGAAAATGACCTCAAAATGTAAACAATGTATAAGTATCTTGATCAGAAGTAGAAACTTATAGTACAATATGATAAATATATCCTAAAATTATATCATTATACAAAATATCTCAAACATAAATAGGAGCACACATGATACAATATGACAAAATAACTTTGCATAGGTGTATAAATATTGTAAAGAGAAATAGGAGCATTTTCAATATAACAAATATAATTTGAATTTGTATCAATATACAAGAATCTATACCAATGTAAATTGTCTATTGATGGCAGAAGGTCATCTGTCTATATGTTACTTTCATAGGTTAATAAAGAAACTGCCTTGGCCCTTTAATAGGACAGAAAATTAGGTAGGCGGAGTAGACAGAACAAAATTGTGAGAGAAAGAAAGCTGAGTCAGGCAGACTCTTCAGGCAGTCGCCATAGGCAGTCGCCATAGGCAGTCGCCATGCCTCTCCTCTCTGAGACGGACACGGGTTAAGATCTCTCCTGGTAAGCCACCACCTCATGGTGCTACACAGATTACTAAATATGGGTTAAAGCAAGATGTAAGAATTAGCCAATAAGAGGCTGAACCTAATGGGCCAAGCAGTGTTTAAATAAATACAATTTGTGTGTTGTTATTTTGGGTGTAAAGCTAGCCGGTGGCCGGGAGGCGGGCAGCGGGTAAAGCTAGCCTTGCAGGAGCTGGGTGGCTGGACGCAGCCCCACCGCTCCATCTACAATCTATAAATATTTTACAAGTATTTACTCTATTACTCACTATTATTATTAGAGTGAGTAAGCTCATAATAATCTACCTATTATCCCATCCAATTTCCCTTTTTTTTTCAAAGAAGATCCTTGAGCCTACATGATCTCCACCCCAACCCCCAGCCCTTATACCGGTTATATTAACTGCTAATTGATATTCTTAACCCTGAGTACAAACTTTGTTGGGAGAAAGGCTGTTGCCTTTTATTGGCTGAAGGAGGTTACCCAGCAAGTTCCCAGTGTATCTTCTAGTAATATCTGTATGTATACCAGTTTGGAAATGCTATATTAGGAAAATGATTAAATTTTTTTTATTCAATAGTTACTCTGGCAATGAATTCTTAAGCAGGTTGGGCTTAGAGTCTGAGTTTACAAGTATGATTATGAGTCAATGAGAACCTTCTTCCATGCCATAATCAGGGGTCTGGTTACAATGTAATAACCCAGATCTCTTTCATCCTTTGACACATGATCTTAGCATATGAACATGGGCCTCTTGAATGTGAAGACTGGATAGGAAATATGCTAGCCTTCAATGGCATCAGCTGGGACACAGATCACTGCTCCATCCATCATTGGTCACAAGGCCCTGAACTCACCATGCACAAATTTAGGAATATATAGGAACATATGAAATACCTGGGAAAGCTAAATCCCCATGCCATAATTCCAAAGAATGTCTGAGAACAGATGGAATCATTTGGTGATGGTAACCTTTGTATACCTTCACCTTCTGTAATACTGCTGACCCATAAAAGACTCACAGTCAACATGTACAAACAGTGACTGATAGCACAAATAGATAGCAGAAAACTGCTATCGCAGAGTGAACCCAACCTCAGAACATGGAGATCTAATCTCAGTGTCCAGCCTTACCACCTTGCAGATCTCTGTGAACAACTCATTTGTTTTGTTTTCTCCTTTGTCTAGCAGACCAGAAGACTTAGGATTTTTACTCATAAATACACAGCAAAGAGCACCTCATTTTTTTCATGCATAATCCAACCAATAGCCTTAAGTTTTATCTGTGGGCTACAATTAAGGGCAAGAAACAGGTCTATGACAATGTACATTTAGAATAGCATCTCATATTTTTGATAGAGGATTTTGGAAGAAAATGAAGATAAATCACTCAACATCAATCTTATTCTTATACAAAGCTCTTTTAATTTCTATTTATGTGTCCGTGTGTGTATGTATGTGCACGGAGGCCAAAAGGGATGTTGTATCCCCTGGAGCTGGAGTTGTGGATAGTTGTGAACCACCTTTCATTTATACTTGGAACTGAACCCTAAACTTTTACAAGAGCACTAGCAGCTCTTAACCTATGGCTCATCCTTTCCAGTCTCCTAAATCTTATTCTTGAGGATCCAGGTGAGTGGCTCATGCCCATGCACCAGGAGGCCAAGTCAGCAGGAGTATCACAAGCTCAAGGGCAGCCTGGGTTACATGGTGGGTTCAAGTCCTGCTTAAATGAACAAAAAAGACCCTTCTCCTCCTAACTAGACCAAATAATGTACACTATTGAACTGTTCTCTGTGCTTCCAGAGTATCCTGCCATCTGGCAGTAGGAGGAAGTGATAGTTAAGCTGTAGAATCACCTTCTGTTTTCTCTACATCTGCAAGCTAAAAGTAATCTCAAGAGAGAAGATGAGGAGTTTAGCAGGAGGGCACAGCAATGTGATTTACATATATGTAGTATTAAGATCAATTTATGTTATCAAAATGGACTCCACCATTAACATTCTAAAGTCATCCTTAACCATGGCACTTGATTTGTACTTTGACAGGAATCTTCAGTTGTTTTATAAGAAATCCGAGAAACCTGAATTCCTCCAGCATCATCATAAATTAGGAACTGAGGGAGATTCTGTCTTAGACGTTCAGCAGCATTGAACGGAAATTTCCTCCAAACAATAGCTTTCAGTGCGGTTAATTAGCCATGCTCCAATTTTTGGAAAACACTTTTTAATTGAAGAAAGTGAATATTCACGAACTTCGCTTCAGTAATTGCATGCACAATGGATTATCCCAGCTGCACAGGGAAAGCTTGCCTCTCATTTTGAGTGAGTCTTGGATCTTCATCAATATGTCAGTGAACTTCGTGTGAGGTCTGAACTGAAAGGCATCTTCCGAGTTTCTTGAAAAACATTACAGCTGCTTTAAGGGACTGACTCAAACTGCTGCTGCCGAAATGTCCCCTGATTTCCCACGGTAATGTCACTGTTCTGAGATTACAAAAAGGACACATTCCTATGGCTTTTTCGTATTTCTCTGAGGGCTGTACAGAAGACTTAAGTTATGCTTTCAATAATTCAAAATGAGTCACAGAGCAAATAGTCTTTCCCTCCACAACTGAAGACTTCTATTTCTAAGTATTTACATTGTCTCTGTCTCAAACAGCATCTGGAAACACTTGGAGTAGGATGTTGAAAACGTCTTTTGGCCTCCTTCGGTTCTTTATCTCAAAATTGTGGAAGATGCCAGAGAAACTGGTGCTGTTTTTCTCTTGGTGGGAAATTAAGTTTTGAAATTTTCATGACAAATACATTCTTCTTATATTAAACATCAAATGATACCAAGCAACAGAAAAGAAAATAAACAGAGCTCTTTAGTCTCCCTATCCCAACCCCCATTTCCAATAGAGGCAGCTACTGTCGATACATTGTACAGCAAAAAAAAAAAAATGTTTTATATGAAATATCCAATGTAAGTTAGCATATATTGTGTGATTTTTTCACTTAATTATATATCATTAACTTTTTGAAGTTAGTCTTTTCATGTGTAAAAACAATATTAATACGGATTACTTTAATTAACAGTAATACTCGGTTCAATCCCTATGAATGAACATTCAATCATTTTCCAGGTATTTGTTTGTCCCTGTGTAGTTGAGCTACTTTTTGAATTGCAATCCAATATGTAGTGAGACCGACCTGGAATTCACCGGACTTCTATTCCAGCCTCCCAAGTGCTGAGATTATGGGCATATGACTCCCCTTACATGACAGCTATTGACTTCATTCCTACCAAGAAGCCTGATGCCATTTTTCATTTCTGCAAATTATGCTTGCATTTCTATGGCTGTAATTAAAGGAATAGGACCTCAAGGCCTATTCCTGTTTATTGGTTAGTAACTAATTCTGATATCTTAAGCCAGCTCCAAAGTAGTTACTTGTGTTTGTATCAATTTTTTGTATTTATCATAAAATGGTCTTAATTTTGTGGGCCCTGTCATACATTTCACAGTAGTTTCCTCCTATAGTCTTTTCTAAATTGAAAACAAATTAAGACAGCTCAAGTGAATGGTTACCGTGGATGATCCAAGGTACTTAGATTATCCGGGCACAAATGAAATGCACTGCATATCTTTTTTTTTTTTACTACATTGCTTTTCAAAGTGCAATGATGAGGGTAATTAATTTTTAAGTGTTAAACGCTACATTGAATCTGCTGCTTTCTTATTAACTGGCTGTGTGACTGAAGAACATCAATTAATATTTTGAAATCTCAGCCTTGCTTTCAAAATCTGAGTCATTTTAAAAGCCAGTTTTGTATGGATTTAGGGAGAGCAGTGAATTTCAGAAGATCTGCAAGCTAGCACAAAGTTTAGGACATGGTGAATGCTTAGCCATCATCACATAACCAATGCTCAGCAATGGAAAGACTTTATTCTGCCTGCCTCTCTAGCAACTACATAATGAAGAGTTCTTAATGCCTCTATCTAAGCATCAGGGACAGGTGTCCACTCTCTCTTTGGCTTTTCATTTCCCGGACATATCAGATGCTGCCTCTCACATATGTTCTTTTTATTTGGGGGTGCCACCATCTTAACCACAAGGCAAATTCATTCTTGATGTTCCAGGTTTCTCTTAAGCATTTATTCATTCTGCTACAATTTTGGGCATCATGGATGGATGTCTAGAAGTAGCTACTTGTGCTAATTACTGAGTACAGTGAAAACTACAGGTCTATAATGTAAGTGTACTCACGGAGCAATGGGTTCACCACCTCTGAAGCGAGGAATGGCTGCAGTGGGGGTGAGAAAGCCATAAGATCTTTATAAAGAAAGGCTTTATGGAGAATAATAGTTACTATCCTTTACTATTTAAATGTTAAGATTCTTTCCAAAATTTCATAAGAAAAGACTATATGGAGCAAGAATACAGAAAAAATATGTCACAAACAGAGAAACCTAAGTCAATGAACGTACAAAGGCTCTAACATCAACTATGTGATGAAATCTGGCTTGCTGGCTAAAGGCGAAGCTCTATGAATGAGTTATAAACTACTCCAGTTTTAAGTGTCAAGTTTAAGTCATGACTCCATTGTGGGAATAGCAGAAAAATTGACAGTTTTTATAAAGAATCTTTCAGATGCTTAGGATTCAATTATTTATCCTCCTCTGGCCCTTCTCCAATTTGGTAGCAGTCAACTGAACAGATATAACCAAGTGAGACCCTAAATAGAAGATTTCTCGAGGAGATGTCTTTCCCTTACTCCTAATTTCACATGTGGAATTTGCACAGAGCTCATTGTTTAATGTATCCCTGGAAAGTCTGATTCTTGACCCTAACTGTTTTCAAACAAAAGCTACAGGAGACTAGAAAACTGTTCCTTTCTCCCTTGACTTCAGACTTCAAGCCCTAGTCCTCTGATGCTCACCACACAAAAGCCAAAGACAGGAAGCTAAACAGAACACAGAACTCTCTGCTTTATACATGAAAGCTACGGGTATATTCCATTCCACATATGTAGAGGGAAGACAGTTCCATGTACATGTAAACGTGGTTAAATGAATGTCAGCCATTCACTATATTAAGAGGAAGGATAGCCTCTCTCAGAGAAAAGAATCAGCAACTGGGGGGGGGGGGGAATGGAGAAGCTCTACAGAGCCTCCCTGATGGGATCATGCTCTTCACAGATATTCTGTTCTCAGTGGACTTGAAGAAAGGACAGACAAAGAAGAAGCGACTGCTTCTTCTAAGGTGTGGTTCTCCTTCCATGATGACATCCTCCCCACTCTCTGGCAGATTCAGGGTCCCCTCACGGTCCACACACAGAACATAACTGCTTTTGAAGAACTCATCACACATGCTCTAGATATTGTTCTCACGACTTTCTTGTCCTAGATTGACAATTATCAGCTTAGTCCAGGATGGAAGAATGAACTTAAGAATTCTTTTCAACGTAATGATTAGAGTTGTTTCTTTTGCTCAGTCTGCACCAAAGATCTCATCCCTTTAAAAATCTCTCTCTCTCTCTCTCTCTCTCTCTCTCTCTCTCTCTCTCTCTCTCTCTATCTCTCTCTCTCTCTCTTTCTTTATCTCTCTCTCTCTCTGTGTGTGTGTGTGTGTGTGTATGTTAATGTTTGTGTATGTTCATTGCATTTATGGTGATTGGGGTTAAAAACCAGCACCCCAAATACCAACTCTGTATAGCACTTTAGGAATGTCACCCCAAAAATGTAAAAATAAATTATTACAACTTTAGTAATCACATGAAAATTATACTATGAGCATTAAAAGAAAAAAGTAAGATTTTTCCCACCTTACCTCTCCAGTTCCAGTTATCATGTTTGGTTCAGGAATAGCTGAAGAAACACTTTTTGAAATGGAGATTAAGGCACAAGGAACAGAACATGCTGAGTAATCCAATGTCCCCTATAATTAGCACAATCCAAATTCATAGTTCTTTTATGGACTTCTGCTACTAACATTATTTAAAGCACACTCATGCTTCAGTCCATTTCCCTCAGAATAATTTGTAAAAATAAATAAATAAAGTTCATTCGGGGAGTTGGATGAATGGTTCAGTCCTTAAGAACTCTTGTTGTTCTTACAAAGGACCCGAGTTCTATTCCAGCACCAATATCAAGCTAGTAATATCTGCCTGTAGCTACAGTTCTAGGAACTCTGAGGCCCCCTTCTGGGCTCCATGAACACCTACATGTATGCTGTGCAAGACACATGCACATAAATAAGTAAAAGGAAAATAATTCATCCAGAATTAAGGGCTTCTATTTTAACTAATTTTAAGAATCAAGAAGTAGGGTTTCAATGCACTGTACAAAGCGCACAGGATGAGCCATATGGCAAACAAATTAAGAGGTGTCAAACAAAGATCTGCAAGAAGAAACTGAGCAAACATGTCAAACCACCCACAATTTCTGAAATTTCAAACAACAGAACTCTTGTTCTCAGGCTGTTGTAACACAGGACCATTGTGTACGAAAGTTCACACTTGAGAACTACACAATCAAGTTACCAAACAAAATTGTAAAATAAAAATCTTATAATGTCAATTCATAATTTAATGTTGGGCCATGTGACCCCCTTCCACATGTGGTGTAGGAAATAATGGGCATTGGGTCATGTGACCCTCTTCCACATGTGGTGTAGGAAATAATGGGCATTAGGTCATGTGACCCTCTTCCACATGTGGTGTAGGAAATAATGGGCATTGGGTCATGCGACCCCCTTCCACATGTGGTGTAGGAAATAATGAGCATTGGGTCATGCGACCCCCTTCCACATGTGGTGTAGGAAATAATGGGCATTGGGTCATGCGACCCCCTTCCACATGTGGGTGTAGGAAATAATGGGCATTGGTTTGTGTGATCCTCTTCCACATGTGGTGTAGAAAATAGTGGATATTGGGTCATGCGACCCCCTTCCACATGTGGTGTAGGAAATAATGGGCATGCCTGCATGTGTGAATACAGGCTGCTCTCATGATGCTACCATGGCAACTAAAGTAAACTGAAAATGCACACTCCACTTAAATTATTATGTACAAAACAGTTTTTTCCTTTCCTAAAGGGGTAAGTAAAGGCTGTACAATCACATGCGTGTATGTGAAGGACCTAAACTACCAGCTCAAGGTCTTCAGTCAAAAGAACCTGGAGCCTGAAAGTTGGTCTCGGGATTTAGCCTATGACAGGAAGAAGCAGGGAGTAGGGGCTGTAAGAGTGGTTTGTCATCTGGAGGAGAGCAAGATTGTGATCCAAAAGACGATCTATTGCTGAACGTCCAGCTACCCAATGACTTAAATGCCCAAGCCAAAAAAGCAGAAAAGAAGAAAGAGGGTCTAAAAGTAAAGAGACAAAAAAAAGGACACCTCACAAGAAGGATGTGCCAAGCAGCCCAGATGAAAGTGACATTACACAGGCACCTCGCCCTTGGCATCAGAGCTGGTCTGGAAAGTGACTTCTCCCCCACACAACCTTATACAGAAGCTGCAGGAAACAACCAGCAACCTGTTGGGTTCAACTAGGTTGCGGGATGGGTGAAACGACATCATAAACCTTTCACCGTACTTATCTACCTATGATCTGCTTATTATTTATTATTATTTAGTAGTTCTGCTACTACAGGGCTCCAAATCTAGACTGGAACTCTTTGAGCTCTATGTTCAATAAATAGTTTCTAACCAGATGGTTAGATTAGTGATTCTCCAGTCATTCATTACAATAAGAAAAAAAAATCCTTTGAGAGTGTAAATGAAACAAATTTTACTTAGTCTCTGCATTCTGTGTGCTTTAGAAGCCACGAGAGAGGTGAACCCTCTCTTAGAAGCCATGAGAGGTGAAGGAGGAATACATGCCAGTCTATAAAAGTCGAGAAGGAAGTTGCTGCAGTTAATGGACAAGATGAACAGGTTATGAGCCTTAAAGACTTTTAAGACAGTTCCTAAAGGACTAGAACTTTTCAAAGTTCTAAAAGTGGAGAGTTACCACCCCTACCACAACCCAGGGAGGGAACAACATACTGAAAGCTTAGTGTCACCACTCTGACTCAAGCCTGTGTAGTCCAGGACAGTGACAGTGATCATGCTTGGTGATAGCATTGCTGCCATCTTTGTGTACCCATTACATGCTGGATGTTGTTATTCTGCTGCGTTGAAAATGGAAATGCATCCCATTTATGAAACAAACTGACCTGAAGTAAATGTGTGTTTTAAGTATTACATTCTGTGCCTACTATTCTTTCCAAAGATTTACAAGAGGAAATGTCAACGTTAGATTTTCTTGATTATGATGATGATGAGGAGGAGGAGGAGGAAGATGATGATGATGATCATGAGGAGAAGGATGGTATTAATGATGATCAGTCCAGAACAGTGGTTGTCCCTCTGTGGGTCAAGACCCTTTCAACATGAGGAATTGTATTTAAGGGTCACAGCATTATGAAGGTTGAGAACCACTGGTTCAAAATATGCTGTATAGGATCTCAATATGTTTCATAAAAATAAAACTAAATCGACTAAGCAGGCAGATCAATGTGGTTGAATGTACAAATCTGTAAAAGTAAATATGCATATATAATTGTAGTCTTCATACTAAAAAGTTAATAAGATAACTGTTGATAGAATACTCAGATTTAGATAAGAGACATTTTTATTACCAGTTATATAACTTTGTATTCAAGTTGGTTGCTCATATTATATATGAAATATATAATCATATTTATGCATTCAATACTGAACAAAACCCCAGATGCCCTGTAGCTATAGACATCTTCCCTAAGGTTGAGTTACAAAGCTTCAGTTTACTAAGTTCCACTTACCCTGGGCTGTGAAGAGAGATAAATTTCATTTCAGAGCATCCTTTTTTTTTCTTTTTCTTTTTATTGGTTTTTGGTGACAGGGCTTCTCTGTGTAGCCTTACCGGCTGTCCTGGAACTCACTCTGTAGACCAGACTGGCCTCAAACTCACAGGGATCTACCTGCCTCTGCCTTCCGAGTGCTGGGACCCAGTTCATACCCTATCCTTAAGAGAATGGTGCTATAAACACACAAGTTGAGAACGTTTTATCTTCATTTTCAGTTTTTAAGAAAATCTAACCTACCAAGGGAACATTTTCTTATGCTTGGTTCACTTACCATACCCTGGGTATTCTGCACACAAGATGGAGGACATCAATAACAAAAGAAAGACCTGTTCTCTGCTTCAGGAAGTTTACGCGTGAGAACTTCTATTTCTTATCAGGCTAGAGAACATGAGCTAGAGTCACTTTCATGTCTGACACAACCCAAAGAGCAACATAGCCTGGCGAAATGAATTGCTTGGACACAGGCCATGAGTAGAGAAAGGACTATAGAGGGGGGAAACATAACAGGTAATTTCCCATTGGTTCCTCAGGGTACTCTTCTGAGGGGCCATTCAGGGCTCCCTAAAGGGAGAGGGAAAGCCAGTCAGAATCTTAGAGTAGGGGAGACTCAACTGGAGTTGCAGGACACAGAGACAGTAACTAGCTTCACAAAGAGTGAACCCCAAATTGGGTGGTGGTGGCATGCACCTTTAATCTCAGCACTCGGGAGGCAGAGGCAGTCAGATCTCTGTGAGTTCGAGGCCAGCCTGGTCTACAAGAGCTAGTTCCAGGACAGGCTCCAAAGCTACAGAGAAACTCTGTCCCTGTCTTGAAAAACAAAACAAAACAAGAAAAAGAGTGAGTCCTATAATGTTCAGTTAAGCTGTACTTCATTAAAATCAAACATTTGTACTCTTGGAAAGTCAAGCCACAGACTAGGAGAAATAGCTACAAATCATGTATCTGGTAGCAGACTTTTAGAATAAGTAACATTCAAAGCTTGGTAATAAAATGACCTTTGAAAATAAGCAAAGTAAGCCAGGTGGGTGGTCCACACCTCTAATCCCATCATTTAGAAAGGGGGGGGGAAGAGTTCAAGGTTCCCTTGAACTACACAGCAAGTTCAGTGGTAGCAGAGGCTATATGAGACCCTGTCCCAAAACAAAAGCAAAACACTTGAATGAAAAATTCACTGAAGACAATTTGAGAATGGAAAGGAAGCAGTATTAAAATATGGCCTTCTTCAATAGTCGGTGTAGAAGTGCCCATTAAGATCACAGTGAGGTTCTACTGTGCATCAGTTAAAGTGGCTCAGACTGAAGAAGACCAGCCATGAGATACTGATGGAACAGACATTTTCCATATGGATGCTGGGAGTGTAAAATTGCAGCAATCACTTTGTAAAGAAGTTCCTGAGGCTCTGAAAAATTAAATATACTCTGCCTGTATGATCTAGACATTGTACTCCTGGGAGTTTACCCCAAAGAAATGAAAGTACAAGTCCTTGAAAAATCCTTATGCATTAAAATTTACAGCAGCATGTTTGTTCCAGCCTCAAACTATGAGCAGCTCAAGTTCCTATTAACACGTAGAGGTATAAGCGAGCAGTGTGCTGTCCATATGGGTAAGGCAACTTCTATACAAAAAAGAAGGTTGGCGATACTTGTTATACAAGAGTGGAAGATGCGGTGGGTGTTAACTGCCAGTCTGTGTATGAGGTCCCTTTCTCAGCTGTGTATGTGTCACCTCATCTGAGTCCCAGAGCAGCTGAGAGACATGGGAAGTAGTCAACTGTTACTTGTCTCCTGCTAGTTCAGGGGTTCTTAACCTATGGGCTGCGACCCCCACAAGACTCACATATCAGAGTATCAGACATCCTATATATCTGATACTTACATTATGACTTATAAAAGTAGCAAAATCACTGTTACAAAGCAACAACAAAATAATTTTAGAGTTGGTTGGGAGTCACCACAACCTGAGGAACTCTATGGAAGGCTCGCAGCATTAGGAAGGGGTAAAAACCATCATGCTAGAGACTCTTGTGTTTTTTTTTTTTTTTTTTTTTTTTTTTTTTTTTTTTTTTTGGTTTTTCGAGACAGGGTTTCTCTGTAGCTTTGGAGCCTGTCCTGGAACTAGCTCTTGTAGCCCAGGCTGGCCTCTAACTTACAGAGATCCACCTGCCTCTGCCTCCCAAGTGCTGGGATTAAAGGCGTGTGCCAGGAGACTCTTGTCTACTTCTGTCAAGTATATGCGATTTGGGTAGAACCAACTTCCCATCACCCACGTTTAGACCTGGAAAGGGACCAGTATCAGGCCAGAGTATGTGACCACCCCACCCCCTATTCTCTTGACCCCAGTGACATATTTGTGGGAGGTTTCAATACATATCCAGGAAAAAATGCCTTCCACAGGAAATTGAGTGTCCCTGTGGGTAAAAGGCAAGCTTGGTTCCCCAGGATTTTTCTCAAAAAGAACAAAATCAAGCTAATTGTTCCAAATGGAAAGTCTGTCCGAGAATCTAATCAGCCCATAAGGAAGCTCAGCCAAAAGATGAAAGTTCTGCTGAACAGACCCACCCCCATTACTGTTTATCATCTGGATGGACCCATGCAAAAGCCTCGCCATGCTTGACTCTACAGTTATTAAACAGATTATTTCTCGCTCTCTCTCCTTTTGATTTTGCTTGAGTTATATTTCTGTCTCTTGAAAATCGTGTCTCAGGAACTGGAATTCTGATGAGGTCCTTGAACCTGGGGTTCAGAAGTGTTAAAAGCATGTGAACAATAAGAAAACACAAAGCCGGGCACTTCCTCCTCCTGGCCACTTTCTGACCATTTCCTGAATGTTTTCCGCTGACTCTTACTCTTCACCCTACAGATGCTATAACGATATCTGCTAACAGAGTTGTTGGAGCTGGAGATGCAGCTCAATGGGAGAGCATTAGCCTAGGGTGCTCAATACTCCTCAGTTTAAACTCAGAACACCAAAATAGACAACTATTATTGCTATATTATTACTATATATATTATTTTTATATATATTTATATTGTGCTATATTATATATAGTGCTATATTATTACTATATATACTATTTCTATCAAATGGCATAGTTGCATAGCTACTGTCAATGATAATATTGTTATAGCAACTATGCAAAATATCCTTAGTTAAAAAACATTGTGTATGACAATCGTGTAGCTTGATTCCTTAGTAAGGCTTCTAACAGTGAGAGCTGGACCTCTCCCTGGCACTTACCTGGCTTTTGGTAACCTTTTCCCTATGCTGGATTACCTGGCCTGCCTTGACACATGCAGAAGAGCTTGGCAATGCCTCAACTTAATGTGCCATGCTTTGTGCAAGCCCATGGGAGGCCTGTTCCTTTCTGAATGGAGATGGAGGAGGAGTGGATGGCAAGGGGGGTAGATGGGAAAGAGAAGGGCACTGGAGGAGAGGAGGGAGGGGAAACTGGTTGATATGCAAAATAAATGAAAAATTCTATTTAAATAAAAAATTAAATTAAAAAACATTGTGCAACTCAATCACCGTATAGATGAGGAAAATAATATCCACCCAGTCAAACTCAGAACAGTAGGTACTCAGATCTTTGCTGAACACATACTGCCCTTTTTGAAGGAATGGCCACTGCATCTCTTTGTGCTAAAGGACAGAAAGGGGCTCATTACACCTCTGCTGGTCTCACAGCAGCTCTCTTCTGTCTGCTAAAAATATGAACTCTTTACATCAAGAAATTTGGCTCAGCCGGGTGCTGGGGGCACATGCCTTTAATTCCAGCACTCAGGAGGCAGAGGCATGTGGATCTCTGTAAGTCTGAGGCCAGCCTGGTCTACAAGAGCTAGCTCTAGGCCAGGCACCAAAAGCTACAGAGAAACCCTGTCTTGAAAATGAAAGAAAGAGAGAAAGAAAGGAAGGAAGGAAGGAAGGAAGGAAGGAAGGAAGGAAGGAAGGAAGGAAGGAAGAAATTTGGCTCCTATGTCCAGCTCCCCAAGCACCCACAGAAGTGCAGGGTAGGCATGACATCTTGCATGTGACCCCAGCATTCAGGAGGCAAAAATCATAAAAGTCTCCAAAGCTGTCAACGTAGGCTAGTCAAATCAATAAGCTCTGGATTCAATTGAGAGAACCTGCCTTATAGTGTAAGGAAGACACTGATCAAAGAAGACACTCAACATTAATCTCTGTCCTCCATACATGTATATACATGAGAGCATATGTACATGTATACAGACACAGACAGCACATATACATACTCACCAAAAATATAAGAAAAAAATTAAAAAAAAAACTAGACTAGGAGGGGGAGAAAGAAGAAGATGGAAAAGGAGGAAGAAGAGGAGGAGGAGGAAGGGTATCCAGAGACAATTCCAAAGCAAATCATCTAAATATATTCATAAATAGAAGCAGAGATATTAGATAAAGAAAGAACAGGGAGGATGGCTGGTCCTTGAAGTTGAAATGGTTTCTCATGATTGATGACTTCCTGCTGTTTACTTTTTGCTGTTATTTTTACAACTTTGGCTTTTTGAAGATCTTTATTCTTAGAATCTAACAAACCTTATTAGAACTCAAAGCTATATGGTGGATACTAGCTTAAGGAAAAGTAAATACAGTAACATTAAGAAAGGTTTTGCCTCAGTGCTAGCCGAAAGCTAATCACAGGTGATAAGACTGGTTGCGGAGCCCTCTGAGAACTAAGGAGGCAGGTGTGACCTAAGGAATATTAGTTCTGGAAGATCGGAAAGGTATTCGAGCATGTAATGCATGAATTGTTTCATCCTTCCAAAATATTTTTGTCATTGTCTTGTGTGATGAGAATTAATGTTTACAACAAGACTGGTCCAGGAGTTAACTTGAGGACTGCATGCCAGATTTTCTACAAAGTATAAATGAGCATTAAAAAGATTTGAATAAACCAGGTATGGAGTGTTATCCCATCAGTAAATCAGAGACACCAGACATCTCTGCAAGTTCACAATCCCCCCCTCCACCCAATGATGCCGTCCCATGGAGATTTACTGGATGCATATCAAATTTGAGGCTGTGCCAAAAGAACAAATTGAAGTCACTCAGGGTGACATTTTGGAAGGACAGAAGAGATCTTTGCCAAGGGGACTCCACCTCCAGAAAAGATCAGCTCCTGGAGCCATTAACTTCAGCTGAATCATTTATATTCCATGGGCCCTGTTTAAAGTCCTGTAAGGGGAAACCTTTCCATTAGTGTTCAGCATCTTCCTTTGCTCTCTCCTTTCCACTTACAGATGCCCCCTGGGAAAAGCTGGTTGGAAATGTCCTTGCTCCATTGGGGGAAACATTCTACAGCTGACGCAGCATAAAGATGGCTGGGGTTGAAATTTATATAGTTTTTCTTGATCCCGGATCAATCCTTAAACAGAATTTCACTAAGTTAAATGAGCAATGAATTCTCCTGTGAGAGTCTAGACCAGGCATGGTTATCTGTTGCCATGGTACCAAATATACTAGAAAAAGGAAGGAATAGATACTCTGTGATAGACACAGCACTTACCTGTCAAACAAATGTTTCTAAATCCTTTGTGTAACATGAGGATCAAATTATATAAGATAAGCAAAAGTAATTGAAGGAGTGTTATATCCATATAATTTTCCTCTGGTCTTAAGCACGTACTTTCTCAGCAAAATGCTTTTGCATAATACACTTTATGTATGTCTTTCTTTTTATATTTTCCTCCTAGTAGTTTTAGATGCTTAAATGTGTGCACTCTTAAATAAAACAATAACCACAAAATCCGAAACTCCCAAGTTAAAGCTGAATCAAATTGAGTTATGAATACACAAGTCCTAAATATGCATCATATAATGGTAGGGTTATTTAGTTATTACAAACCTAACTTTCAGAACTCAGAGGAAAAACAGTCCTGTAAAAAAATGTTTAGAAATATCTGGTAGGAAAGAATTCACCCCTTGCTGTCAGTACCAGCAGGGCTGGGCTAAGTTGGGGGAGTGGTATTCAACCTCTGGTCAAATAGTTCAGTGTTTGCACTGGGAAGCATTGTCCTCTTTAAAACTAATATAAGGAAGATTTGAATACATAAAGATTCAAATCAGACGGGAACCTCTCATTCAGAACAGGTAAACTATGTCCCCAAAGGCCTTTACTCCCCAGATTGGTATCTCTAATGTTTAAAGCATTAATGCATAAGAGAAAAATGAGCAGCTGTTAGTGGAAATGTTTGCAACTTCGTTTTCCCCAGCTTACACCTTTTTAGTCGCTACTTTATTAAGCCAATAAAGATAATGAACTGAACAGACTAAACAATAAATAGATAGTAAGTTTATTAGTAGTTATGTTGTGATAATAACATGTTATTTACTGAGCTTTCAGGATCAATGAAACTTCAAACATATAATTCAATGTAGCAGTTATAGACATTTTAGGTGTATCTATCTCATTTTGGCTATATGAATTATGAAGAATGCAACTGCCCATATAGTTCCTGGTCTCAAAGCACATATGTAACAGTAATGTGACAATGGCACATAAAAGAAAATTAAAAAGTAAAATCAAGACAAAGTTTATTGAGCATACAACATAAAGGGAGGTCAATCAATATGAATATTCTGCTGATTTACCTTCATTTCTGAGTCAGCAAGATCCATCCCAGACCTGTCTGGGAAGATGTGTCTGCTCACTAGTGCTGACCAACCACTTCATCCTCTCTACATCTCATTAGAGATGGTTAATGAATTGGAATAGCCCTTCTCAGCATCTTGGATCATTTCTTTTAGAAGCATATATAATCTGCATTTCATTAGACATCTGTCAGATAGCCAGGGCTTTTTTTTCCCCGTTAACATAATTGGTGACCTCAAATTCACTTCAAAAAACTCATCATACTTTCTCTCCTCATTAAAAGGGTGATCAAGGGAAAGATCATTGGTCTCATGATACTCTATCTCTTGCTTGCCTTTAATGGCATTCAGCTGATGCTCAGAGGTACCACATGAGTTTCCCCTCAAGGATTTTCAAAAGTGTTTATCTTATGATATTAAGAAATTTATGAATTATCTTGATACTTATTTTTATTTTATACATTTGAAAATATAAGCAACCTGATAAAGCCCTAGTAAAACAGTAAAAATTACTGTTTTATCCATAGTTCAACCAATATATCTCATTGTATGCTGGAACCTGTGATAAGGACTAAAAATATAGCGGTGATCAATCCCGTATTATCCTTTCATCAAAGTCCTCATGGTCCAGGGGGATACATGGACAGTTTGGCTAGAATTTGAATACTATCTACATAGGGTTTACATACTGATCTTGGTATTATGGCAGTGATGTCTCCAATAATAAGATCTATTATGCAATAGATGTCCGAATATTTCAGATTAGATGGCATTATGTTTTCTACCCACAGTGCTTCTTATAATGGTTATGTAAAATATTTCTATCATTCTCATTTTATAAAGAACATGAAACTGGAAGGATATACAATTTGCTTATAGTTAATCGGATAATGTATGGAATTGATGTATCTTTCTATTGCACTGAACAGTGCAATCTTTCTATTGTACTGTGCTTCTGGGATGTTTTCTTAATGCCTTACTTTCAATCTTCCCCTGGATGTTGTCAATGAAAAATTATAAGCTGGGTTTATAGTTAAAATTGAAGACTCCAAAGGTCTAGCATTTTTAAGACCAACCAGCAAAGCTTTCTGAGATGTGCCACTGGACAGCTTTCCAAAGAGCATGTCTTTATGAGTTGGGGTTGAATAGTGAACAAGTAAGAAACTCAATGCTTTCTAAAAGTGAAATGATATCATCGTGTCATGGGGAGGAGGGAGATTTTGTAGCCATACTGGTATAGTTTTAAATCTCAGTATTGTTCCTCTATCAGTCATCTTGGCATGGGTTTCAAAGGCTTCTATGTTCAGCTTTCTTGGATATAAAAATGTAGCTGATATTTTATACATAAGAAGATACAATGGGGATTAAATTAGGTCAAGAATGTGGCATGCCTAAAGCAACACCTACTGTAGTGGCTGTTTAATAAAGATCCATCCCCTAAACTTGTCAGTTAACAAAGTTAAAGAGACTAATGAAGACAATTAACATCAGAAGTAACACACCAAGGTGGTAGAAGAAACATGAATAAAGCTCTAGCTCCTAAGTAGAGTGAACATCCCAAGAACAAGCTGGGATCAGGCCCGCATTCCTCATTGGAGAGAATTAGATGGGACTCTTACACCATTCTCTCTTACTGGGAAAATAAAAACCTGTTCTTCCTTTCAAAGCAATCAGAAGGCATTAAAGGCAATGGACAGAGTAGCTATGGTAGAATTAAAGGTGTCAGAGGGCCTTCTCTAGACCCCTGAAATCACTATATCCCACAGCTTCCCTATCTTGAGGCTGGACTTGGTCAGGCTATGGAAATCTGGCCAAGGGCTGGAAAGAGGCCATGTTGGCATCTGTGGCCCAGGACATCTCTTTGCACTGCATCCTCTCTTGAAAGCAAGGGTAAGCACCTTTAATAGAACGGAATACATGAAACGGTGTACAATAAAAATTGCCATCCTCTGCAAGAGACTGTAGAGCTGTGATGTTAGATACAATCTGCGCATTATATTAAAAACAAAGAAGTGAATTTTCTGGAAGACAAACTAAAATTATTTTCCATATATACCTAGAAGCTCCTTATTTCATGAACCCCAGTCTCATACAAACTAATAACATATTCAAGGGTATGAATTTGACAAGGATGCTTTGATAAGCTACTCATGTGTTATCTGTGACACATGCATTAATCTTTCAGAGTAGATCATATTGTAGATGAGAAAACTGAATCTGGGAGGAGGCAGTAAATCGCTCAACTCTAAAAGCTAATAGGTGGTAGATCTAAATTTGGGACCCAAGTATGTTGCACCTTTAAAAAGTGACCCAGGAACCTTCACCTGTACAGAAGTAATGGCACCTAATGGATCCCACTCATTGATGAAAAGAGTTCAGAGGATTGTTTAGATTGTGTATCAACTGTGAAAGTAGGAAATTCCCTACAATGACGTGGGGAGATTAAGCAGAAGCTCTACCAATGCTATCATCCAATGTTAAATAACAGAGTATTTGGCTCTTGCTTTATCTACCTTCATAGTAGCCGGGCCTTTTAATGAACACAACACTGCAGACCTCACTTACACTTCTGACAGGTTTCAAAAACAATACTGAAAAGAAGTATGTTTTCAGGATTGAAAACTGAATGTTTACAGCAGCTTATTAATAAAGATGTCCATTGTCTCAAAAGTCCCTGTGCAGACCTGCCTACTATGACTGAAGACAGCTGAAAGAACAAAGAAACATCTTCAAAATTTAAATGATAAAAATGAAAATTAAAAATAGATTTCCATTCAACAAAAGGTTTTTAATTGAATCCATAAACCATGTTTGATTTCTAAAACGAGTAGGAATGCATGTTAAGTATTAAAGATATTTAACGTGAGACATGCATCCAATAAAAATAAATTAGTGACTCTCTTTTATATGTGGTTTCTTACTTGATTTGTTGAAATCAAGCTGCTATTGAGAATATGAACGTGAACAAACACTTCCCATATACTATCTGTCTAGGTACAATCAGTTTTTAGGCTGTTGTTCTATATTTAGTTCCATGCTGGATATCATAATCACTACAGAAATGAATGCATGAGCCTGCCTGTGCCATTCAAGAACCAACACTTAGAATAAGCAGTGAAGACTGTCATTAAGATTTACCCCTGACATACAACGTACATGACTAAGAGACCAAAGAAAAGATAGTCTTTTCCTAAAAGTTGGATACAAGACACACAGAAACCAAGCTAGAAGCTGGAAGCCCTCCACCCCACCCGCCCCCATGGCCAGTTAATGCCCGTAGTGCAGGAAGGTGATACCCAGGCTAAAGGGGAAAGTTAAGTCAAAAACAAAAACATCCATCTGTGAACCCTGTCAACTACAACTCTGAGCTGCCTAGCAAGATGTACCCACTAGGACAACAGAGACATGAATGTGCTAGGTGTAAACAACACTTCCCCATTGTGTCTGACGCTGGCTCTAAGAAAAAGAATGCTTCTACTGTAGAACTGATGGTTGTAAGCCCTATGGGGAAACCTACTACTAACAGCAGCAAATGAACAACCAGTTAGAGAGCCTTACAAAACATTACTGTTCATATCCATAAACCAGTTCAGCTCTCAGTCTTCAGTCTTCATCAGAGAAACCTCTCTTGGCAAAAACCAAAGAGGGGATTAACAGCAGACAAAAGTGCTGAGAATAAGTGACTTGAGTGGCAAGCACTAAACAGGACATCAACATCATCCCCTCTGAAGTCCAGCAAACATCAAATAATAAGCAGTAGTAGTGGGTTAATATGGTCACAAGGCACAGTGTGGAAGTACAACACTACCAAAAGAATTACAAGGGAAGCCATACAGATAAAAATGACAACTTCAGAAGAGGCATTTGAGCCAGCCAGTCCTGACAGATACAAAAAAGTTTAAGCTAGATCTTCTTTACAAATCACAGACAACAGTGACTTCTTCGTAGACAAGTGGGTGTTGCCCAAAGAAACTCATATGAGTCCTTGAAAGTCTGCAGTTATGTGATGTGCGTATTTTATTCTGGTCAGAAGATGCTATTGCTCAACCAGACAAGTGCTCACTGTGTAAGAATACAAGAGAAGTGAGGATCTGGGTTTGTCTAATCTTTTGACTCTGTGATACAACATTGTCATATACAAAGTTTTGCTTAAGGACTGCATAATAATTAAGTCACACACACATACATGCACATACATGTGTACATGCACAAAAAATCTCATAATGTTCTAAGTCACTACACAATTTTGTGGTGAGCCAGCATCCTTAGTTCTAGGCAAGCAGGCCACAATTTGGCCCCACCTGGAACCTTGACTATCCAGCACTATTTTCCTTTAAGGGATGTTTTATACTGTTTCTTTTGCTCCTAAAATAATACCATAAACCATGCAGTGGAAATAGTTTTCCTGTGAACTATGGCTTTGAAATCCACGAATCATTGGGCCGTCATTACTTCTAGTTCAAGAATGAGGAACAATGGCCTCTTGATTGCAGTGTCCAGTGTCCTGAGCTTGCACAAGGTATTGCATGAGTGCCAGGGAGCCTGTGAGAGACCTTGCCAAGCTAGCTGTTACGGCAGATCACTCTGTATTTCTGTACCTGTTAGTCCCCTCCTGACATGAGTAGATAAGTTCATTCATGAAGCAGTCTTAGCTCTTAAAGCATCCACCTTTTAGTACCTGATAATGGGAAGTAAATTCCTAGGAGTTTTAAAAAGGACAAATCACATTCAAACCATAATAGCCTCGCTCTGGCTCCTTGAATGTCATCTCCTTCTCACAGACAAAATGTAATCAAGCCATACAAATAGCCCCAAAGCTCTGGTATTAACTCTAAAATACAAAGTCCAAAGTTTCATCTGAGACTCAGGGCAAACTTTACATGCTGTGAACACAGAAGATTAAAAAAAATATATGCCAGCTCCGAGGCCTCAAGGCCCGCATCCAGAGTGCTGGTGTCTTCAGCAGTGGGGACTTATCTTTTATGTCTGGGGGTTGGGGTGGGAACAACCGAGAGCTATATCAATAGCTTGTAACGTTTTGGGAGTCTCTTGTACAACCCTGACCAACAACTGAAAAGAGGGCTTCTAACGCCAGATGTTGGAGATTTTGTTAGATGGTCTCTGGCTCTTGGAGGGAGCATTGTCAAGCCAGGTGAGTGGACTTTCTTTATACACAGACCGATAAACATTATAGGGTTTTTTTTCTTCAGTCAATAATTTAATTGTAAATTTCCCAGATGTTCTTATTGTAATTTTACCTTCCCTTCTCTTTTCCCCTTATTGTAGCTCTCATCCCCCCACAATCAAAGTCCCTCCCCATTTCCCTCATTTTCTCATTTTTCCAAATCAGCTCAATGTGGCACACAAGGCAGAGACAGATGTAGAGCATAGTACTATTGCAAATGGGATACACAGGAAGTGAGGAAGAGTGAGTAATTCTACCCAAAGCAATGGGAAACATATCAGACAGACATCTAAATCTTTCTGTTGCTTTGAGACAGGTCCTTGCATAACCCCAAATGGTTTTGAACCTACTATGCTGCTGACAATGATCCTGAACTCCTGATCCTCCTGACTTGGCCTCCCAAGTGCTGAGATTATAAGCATGGGCCACCATGCCAGCCTTAGACTCTTAACCCTTAAAACTCCATACTTACAGTCATGTGCACACTAAGGTAGCAGGTAAGCCCCAAGACCTCCAGCAGACCCACAGATGTAGTTTTCTGGGCTCAGCATATATTTCAGTTCTGTTGGTTTGGAATCTCATAGATCTGGGATCTTTCTGGCAGCCCTATTCCTTGAAGTTTTAGACATTGCCTCTGTCCATGGTAAACAATAAACTAGAATTAAAAAGTGGATTTATTTCTGATTCATGACTAAATTACATATACTTTATATGATCTCTCTTTTATACACACACACACATTCACATTCATAGCTACATACACATAAAAGCCTTTTTCCATGTGATTTCTAACATTGTTCATTAACCTGACAGTCCAAAGATGTAAACATTAAACTGTTCAAAATACTGGGTAACATATTCCTGGTCCAATAGTTGGAGGCAAGTTCTTTGAAAAACTGAATATTATTGAAGTTCTTGCACATAACAAAGTTTAGGACTGGCTGTTCTCCGGCTGCCTTGATAGATAGTTATTAGTCTATCTTTGTGTGATCAAATGTATTAGTGGCAAAGTCCCTGCCAACATGGAATTCTGATCATCCAGTCTGAACACAACAAAAGGCTCTACCAGACAACTGAACACCTTTGAAATAATTTCACTGGGCCAATGAAGTAAGGCAGTTAGTTATTTTGTAAATATATCCACATAGTTCTTATAATTATTCAGAACTTTCTACAATCACCTGACTTCCCTATCTTAAAAAGCTTAACCAGCTCAAGTAAGTTTATAAAATTCCTTACATGACCTCGAGTAGCTATAGCTGTTCAGTATTTATTCACTGTATTCTGTCTCCCAAGATAATTGTATGCACTCACATGGGTTACTTCTCATTTGTGCATTGATGACTAGGAAATATTTACCTCCAGCTCAGGCCTCTTATACATGCTTACTAGGCACCATCTTAAATGTTTTGAATGCCTGTATACACCTTAACTCACTTCTTCATTGCAAGTCTCCTCCCTTTGTTCTTCCTCTGTTCCTTCTCCTCTTTTTCTTCTTCCCAGTTCACATCTTTCATTTATCCCACCCTTTCCCCCCTTTTGCTTTTCATGTTGCCTATGCATAAACTAGACCTACCTTGCTGCGTATCAGGCTATCCAAGAGCTCTCCGGTTCCTTTTCTTACTTTTCTCTCATAATAGGAAATGAAAGCCCAGTGACTCCATCAACTAAGCATTCTCAAATCTTCATGATCACCGTCATCTTCAGCACCCCTACATAAGTTCAGGCCTTGCAGATAAAAACTATTCTAAATTTCCTTTCAACCACAGTGTCCTGCTCTAACCTGCCTAAGTTTTCAAGTACCACTGGGTAAAGATTCTTAAAATCAAATATCCAGACCACTTGCATGTCTGATTACAATTACAAGACAGAACCCAGAGGAATTCCCTAGGCAATGTCATTGACAGAACATCTGTATATATGGAGGAATACACACTGATTGCATGGTTTAGTTTTCATTGTCAAATTGACTAGATTTAGAAGCACCTAGGAGACGTGCCTGTGGGTGTATCTATAGGAGGTGTTCAGAGGTCTTCAGTTGAGAAAGGATGACCCACTGATAAACCAGCCTGCCTCCATCTTAGGCTTGAAAGCTGTATTATAGTAAAGACAAACTAGATTCATTTCTGTTTATCATATAATCTATTTCTCGAGGATTTTCCTATATGCCCCACTTGTAAGCTGAACTACAAATAGTTCTGCACGGCCTCTCCTTTCAACATTATATTTCAACATATAATTGCCCTTCAACAATTATATCGTTTCTCGGCCTTTGGGCTAAGATAAAGTGTAGTAAAAATTATGACAACACTTATTTGCCTTCCAACCCCCCCCATTGGAAACCCCCTACCCTGAACTAAAAAAGCCTTATCTTCTCTACATCCAATGCCGATCTCTTGATTCTTGCCATTGAGGGAGTCAGCCCATGTACACAAGTATTTAAAAAGTTTGCTTTAATTAATTTCTTGCTTTAATTAATTTGGCCATGATTTGGGTCAGTGGTCTTTCTCCTCGAATCTGTGGGTTAATACCACCCTGAAGGTGGTGGCCCAATGGTATCAGCTGAGATGCTGGACTGAGTAAAGAGGAGACAGTGAGGTGAATACCAGCATGTACCCCTCTGTTTTCTAAAGGGAAAAAAATGTGACTCACTGTTCACATCCCTGCAAGCCCAGTGGGAGTAATTCTCACCACGGTTCGGTACCCTCAACCCTTGAGTCAAAAGAAACCCTCCCTTTATTAAACAGCTTCTGTTATGTATTTCATCACAATGGTGAGAAAATAACCAATGTGAATAAATAATAGTGCCCAAAAGACCAGTTCTGTTGGCTCCTAGCCAGAACTGCTATTTGCTGAGTTCTGGTTGGGGGCAGTGGTCAGTACAGGGCAGGATGCCACTTGGGCTACAAAGACTGTAAGGGCATCGATGTCAAGATATATTGCTGGTACAGGTTCTGCGAGCTGGACTCTGAGCAGACAGCATGGCTGCCTACTAACCTGGATGCTGCAGCCTGTATCACCCCACAAGGTGAGGACACAGGCCCCTACAGAATGGGAGGTTTTGGAGTTAACAGATGGCCCAGCGGAAGTGCCAAGAAAGCTTGCCGCAGGCCTCTCATACTGCAAGATTAATTAAAACACACTTTTGACAAATTCCATAGCGACAATTTAAGACAATCCATTTCATTTTTAACTCACTTATATAGAATAACAGATGGCAAATTTAGAATGTGATTAAATGTTTTTATAACATAGCTTTGCTAAGTCTAAAGCACATGGGCACTAAATGAATTTGTCCATCTTTTATCCCTCATCTTTTACAAATATTAGGAATACATTACCAACTAAGAGCAACTCTGCAATAGGCATAGGCAGTGTTATAGGTGTGCTCTACATTATGATACCATCTTTAAGTAATTTGCTTGTCTGTGCCTCAGTTTCCCCATTATGATGTGGGAAGACATCAACTGCAGGAATTCTCTCTCTCTGTTTCTCTCTCTCTCGTTCACACACACACACACACACATACACACACAAGCTTATTTAAGGAGATATTGATTGTGATAGTAACATTTATCGCATGCTTAAAACCACGATCTCTGTTTCTCTCCTTGGCACGCATCCATTTCACAGAGAAGTAAACTGAGGCAGAAAGAAAATATTTTTTTTCAGCTTCTAGGTAGCTGTGTTAGTCTTCGGCAAGAAGCCTTTTAAGCAGAGAGGCACTGTGCCTTCCTCTTGCTCACTTAACCATTGCTAACTGCAGAAAACAAAGACAACTGGACACGTAGTTCTCTCTTGCTGACTTTTTTGCTAGTAGCCCTGTCCAAGAGCACATCACTCTCAACCAAGAACAACAGAAGCAACATTCTGAGCTGCTGAGAATGACTTCTATTGTTTATCCATGTGTGCAGTCACATCACGCGTTTGACAGAGCAGTTACCACTCCTGTTGGCCTGCACGCATATCATTGCTTCACATGCCTGACAGGAGCTCACAGAGGTCTGAGGAGAGTACTGGATCCCCTGAAACTGGACTCATGGATGTTTTTGAGCCACAGTGTGGGTGATGGGAACTAAACCCCGGTTCTCTGTAGGAGCAGCAAGTGGTCTTAACCACTGAGCTATCTTTCTAGGTCCTGTTTATAATGGTAACACTTAAACTTTCTTTAGCTTTCTCTTAGAAGGTTTTGGACTTTATTGATTTAAAAGCCCTAACCAAACTTGTCGTGATTTAAGAGGAAAACAAATGCTTAAATTGTTGGAATGTTCCTGGGATGATCCATGGAATATTTTAAGACGCCGGAACGCAAACTTAAATCCTCTCCATTTCTGAGAAGCTTGTACATTTAAGTCAACCAGTACAAGGCGAGGGAATTAACAAATCCTGATGAGTCAAAACGAATATGTTCTCTTCACCTGAAGAAAGGCAGTTTCTGCTTTAAACAAATGGAACCAGAAAGTTCTGTCAATGATCAACAGAAGGAGGCACACAAAAATGCCCTGTCCCCTCTCCCTGGGGCTGACAATGCAGAGACCTTCTTCAGTAAGTTTATGATGGACTACAGCAAAGTCAGAGTCCTAAGCCCCAGGACTCAAGGCTATTTCTAAAAAGACCTTTAGAAATATATAACCAGAATGTATTTGATGCTACCTTGCTACCTCCTGGGGCCTGTTCCCATATGTGTCAGAACAACTTCAGACACCTAACTGCCAATCAAAACTTTAGTGCCAAAAAGTCAAGACAGAAAGTTAAGCAGGAAAGCTTCTTGGCTGGTGAGGACCTGAAAGCATCACTTAGGACTTCATTTCCAAAATATTGCATCCCTGTGCTATCAGTGGGTCTTATCCTGCAGCTTGCAGCTGTGAGATGTCATGTGTGCCTGCCATTATAATCACGTGATCTGTTCTGTGAAACAAAGAGCCACCACAGTCACAAGTGCATGACATGTGGAGGAAAGTTATTTAAGCAGCAGCAGTCTCCTGTACATAGCTATGCATGCTTTCATGATCCAATGTATGTCATCGGGAGTTAAAATCTCTTTGGGACGTTTGAGAAATCTGAAATAGTAACGCAGCTTGTAGCGTCCAACTATGGGCCAGTTTCTGACTGGGACACCAAGAGAAACTCCTGGGGTTCATCTTGCACATCTGGAATGGGGATGACAACCTCTGGCCCACCTGTCCTAGGAGATGCGGGCATTCTTTATAGAGAGCCACTCAATGGTCCTCCTGAGTGTGGACTCTCCCCTGCTGGTGCTCAGCACACATGGTGTGAGAGGAAGCATTCCAGTATGCCCTGCTTCCCATGCCTTGTCTGTGTGGTTTGATGCCCGGTCCCCACTTCTCTAGATAATTTCCACTCAGCTCTTAACAGACACTGCTCTTCCTTCCTACAGTGTTTGTCAGTACCCCAGTTCTAATCTAGACGTTTCCTCTAACCATACCACATATCCCACAGCACTAAGATATGCCACAATGGTGTCCTCTTCATCCACTCCACACTACTAGAGAGCAGAGATGGAATTCTCTGCTTGTTGCGAGAATCTCTTAGACCCAAGGGTGTAGTCAGCAGTGGATGATCAAGAGACTGGAACTGTCTTAAGTGCTTTCTATGCTTTGTGTATATTATCTAATCTTTCCCTTTAAATAACTGTATATATTGTTAGTGCGAATATTATCTCCAGGTTGAAAAGTGGGCCATGGGTTACAGAAACAGAATGGAAATGCAGAATAGAAGTGGATAATGAGACATGTTCTTTACTCCTTACCCTAAGTCAAAGCTACATACAGGCAATCTACAGATGTTGGCAAATGAAGGGATGAAGGTTCAAGTTTATAAATGCATTAAATTCTGCAATCCTGTCACCCAATAATCATACCGATGTCAAGCATGAAACCTACCCACACTGCTCCAGAAATTCACTAATAGTCCTTGAGCCCCATGGATCATATACACCTGGCCTCCATCGGTTTTCCATTTATTTCCTCATTCCAGTGCTCTAGGACAGTGGGGAAAAATCCCATTTCAGGTACCACGGGTCTCCCCACCTCCATGGAAAGTCTGAGCTGGAATATCACTTCCCTCCAGCACGTGAATTAACATGCTGTGCATAACCCTGCCGGAGAAACCGTGACAATATTTTACATGTCTTTTCATTTATCTCCCTCTTGCAAAAAGACGGCAAGCTGCTCGGGGGCAGAGACTACATGTGACTTTTTCCTCTCTCCACATTTCTAGCTTAATTAAACCCGACACTAAAGGCTCAGCAGAATAGGCTTGTCATGCAAATGAGCAGGAAATGTTCATCACATCCAGGAAAGTAATATTCACTGCCTGTCTTCCAGTCAATCCTTCAGAGGCCAGACTCTTTAGTCATCAACGGCTGGGATGGAGTCCTTGAAGGGAATCTTTACTACTCTTCCCTACATTCCAATATAGAGGAGAAGCAGGCTATATTGGTTACTTTTGGTGGCTATGACCAACACTGTGACCCAAAGGAACTCAGGGAGGAAAGAGTTCTCTCGGGGATTACACACAGCTCATCACTGAGTGATACTGCCAGTACTCAAAGCAGAAACCTGGCGGCAGGAATTGGTATAGGCCATGGAGGGTGCTACTCACTAGCGTGTTTCTATGGCTTACTTAGCTTATGCAACCCCGGACCACCTGCCCAGGGATGGCACCACCGAAAGTAGGTTGGGCCCTCCCACATCAACTGTTCATCAAGAAAATGCCCCAGGAACTAGTCTGATGGCGGTAATTCAACAACTGAGATTCCCTCTTCTCAAGTGAATCCTTCTTGGTGTCAAGTTGGCAAAAGCTCACCAGCACCCAGGCGGAGAGGCATGACATCGCTGCTGATGAGGGGTGGAGGGTGGAAAGAAGAAATCAAGGCAGCACCGCCGACTCTTCTACGGCTACTCAGTTGTTCAGCACAAGCGCACTGATGAAAAGGTACTGAGCGTAGGGACAGCTCAGCATTTCCTTGAACATTTGTCTCAGGTTGTGAAGGGACACCATGACTACAGCAGCTCTTAACTCGGGCTGGTTTAGTTCATCACTGTCATGATGGAAGCACGGCTGCATGCAGACAGAAATGATGCTAAAGAGGTAGCTGAGAGTTCTACATCTGGGTCCACAGGCATTAAGAAGAGGGAGTGAGCCACTGGACCTGACCTGAGCTTCCAAAACCTCAAACTCCACCCCCAGTGACACACTTCCTCCAACAAGACCACACCTACTCCAACAAAGCCACAGCTAATAGGTCTACTCCCTGTGAGCCTATGGGGGCCATTTTCACTCAAATCACCACAGCCTGCTATGACCAAATGTCAGCCTGCAAAGTGTAAGCACTTTTCTCCCTTCTTGCATCATTTGGAAGTGGTCTGAGAACCCTGCTATTCCTGGCCCATAGAGCAGGGGTGGGCTTTGGATCCCAACATTCCTAAGGAGCTATCATGTCATGTTCTTGATTTTTCTTGTACCACTGTGAGTCTATGCTGGTGGGTCATT
This sequence comes from Arvicola amphibius, assembly GCF_903992535.2. NCBI lineage: Eukaryota > Metazoa > Chordata > Mammalia > Rodentia > Cricetidae > Arvicola > Arvicola amphibius. Next base: position 92,343,688 of record NC_052048.2, read on the forward strand.
CTCATAATAGCAAACAGAAATAGCAGACCTTGCTATGTATGGTCCCAACTGTAAGTTGTTCTCACTTAACATGCCAGATTTAGGATCATTTAAAATTCCCAGAGTGAGTAACTCAAGCCAATTCGACCTTAATGTGTTACCAAGGAGGACACAGAAAATCAGCATCCTTGTTTCTTTTGACTGCCCCTGTCCATCAGAGAACTTGGTGATGGATTAAGACATTTCTCCCTGTGCCTCGTCTGAGATGCTTCATCTACTCAGTCATGCATGTTCTAGCATGGAACTGAAACAACAGAATCCTGTTCATGGAAAACCATGGGACGCGAACTCTCAGCTCTCATATTTGATTCTCTTTCCACTGACAGCACTCACCCCAACTTTAGCTACTTCCTGTGGGCTCCCGTCTTTCAGTCTTGCTCTTTCTCACAGATGTCTGAGCAGAACATCTGTGGTCAGCAGGAAGAGGGTAGGATGCATCGGAGTTGGACAGGCATGGGCTTATAGTGTGACTTCAGTAAGGGGTTACTCCCCTGAGCTCACTTCCTCACCTACATCTAAGTCATGGCATTGCTCTAGAAGAGTGGTTCTCAATCCATGGGTTGTGACCCCTTTGGGGATGGCATATCAGATATTTCCATTACAATTCATTATAGTAGCAGAATTACAGTTATGAAGTAGCGATGAAATAATTTGATGGTTGAAGGTCAGCACAACATGAGGGACTGTATTAAATGGTCACAGTTCTAGAAAGGTTGTGAATCTCTGCTCTAGAGCAATATGGTTCAATTCAATAAGATGAGATTTATAAATTCTCTGGCATATTCTTGGTATATTATAGTTAATCTGTAGAGGACAGTTTCTTCTGAGATATCATGCTATTGAGTATGAATTAGAAGTAATTGAATTACCATTTACATTGTATACTAGGGCTACTTTTCATCTTTGTAAGGAAGGTTTCTTTTATGGCCAGCACTTTGGGGAGTCCTGGGAGTATGTGGTTGGGATGAACATTCCAAAACCCTAAGTCACAGATCTTACTGCTCACTACTGTTATCTGAGAAATATCATTCACCCTCTCTGTCTTACATATTACCCTTTAAGAGTATTATTTCAACTGGGTGGTGGTAGCGCACACCTTTAATCCCAGCACTTAGGAGGCAGAGGCAGGCAGATTTTCAAGGCCAGCCTGGTCTACAAGAGCTAATTCTAGGACAGGCTCCAAAGCTACAGAGAGAACCCTGTCTTGAAAAGAAAAAAAAAGAAAAGAGAGAGTATTATTTCAAATATTATAGGAAATGGTTGGTAGATGTACCAAATGGTTTAGTGTTGTATATTGTCTCTCAGCCCAGGAAAAGCCCCATGGAACAGCGTGTACAGTCACTCCTACACAGTGATGTCTGTGAGCCAAGTGCCAAGAAAATGAGTCTCTCTGCGGATCCACCAAATGTAACTGCAATTCACTGCATGATTCCTTCTCCACTGGACACTTGGAATTTTCATCTGGGTATCTCCGAGTCTAACATACCACTGATGTTGAATAAATGCTTGATATATGAAAGCATAAATGAATAGGATGTCCAGTAGTGAGACCTGTATTGTAGTAGAGGCAGGTCATGTTAGTCCTGCTGCATCCCTCAGCATCCTCTTTTACAGTATAAATGTGAGTGGTACCCGTGGATGCCTCAGGAAGCAAATATTTCTACAGCAAAACATATGTTTACTTTCTTCCCTTTCATCCTGTGTTTACTTATTCACAGCCTATTAAAAACTGTTAGCTGCAAACATTCAAGTTCCTTCATTACATTCCCTAAAATGGGAAGTTGTTTTCCCTTTCATGTAACACCTTTCTCGGTGTATAAAAACATATTCCAGGAAATGCTTGTAGAAGCTTATCACCAAGGGCCAGGAAGATGTTTCAGTGAGAGAAGTACTTACAGCCCCCAAGAACCTCAGAGAACAAAGGCTTTCACAGAACCTCAGCACAAACTTGGATCTGCGTGTATAAATACGATTACCAGGAGTCCACAGAAACCGCATGGCCCAGCATACACGCCTAGCTAAGGAATAAAGAAAAGAACTACCTTTATCAGCCAGTGAGGCAACCCCAAGGATCCACATCACTTGCCTAGACTTCTCTGTTCGTCTTTCACCACATCTTCAATGTTACACATTTTATCACACTTTTACTTCTGTTCCCCTTCATGATTGGTCCAGAGACCTGAAGTCTTAGAAGCTAGTCATCTTCCGCTCACGTTTTCTTTACCATCCCAAATTGATCACTCTGTCTATCATATGACATGCCTTCCTTTCCCTGACTCTTGTCTTGTCAGTAATTATATAACCTATCTATCATATGACATGCCTTCCTTTCCCTGACTCTTGTCTTGTCAGTAATTATATAACCTATGTCACTCAAATACATCCATGAAGTATTGAGGTTAATTTTTCCATTTCCTTCCTTTGGGACGTCCCTTTGGGTGGACTATTGAAACATCCTTCAATTGGACATCTTTGCCATTCATCTTGCTTCTTCTGATCTTGGCTCATGTTGATCCTTCTAAAACTAATGGGAGACTAATTGCCTTACTATGTCCTATAGTTAATTTTCAAACTTCATAACTCACTCCTAGCACTCCTTCAACCCAATCATAAAGGTTTTATTGTCTACCTATTACCACTTGCACGTGTAATTATCTAATTGCATGCTCTGTACCTGCCTTAGCTTGTTTTCTGTGGCTATAATAGAATAATAATAGAATGCCCAAGACTCAGTAACTGATAGAACAAGAGGGTTAATTATCATGATTTTCCTGGTTGGGAAAGCATAAAGTCAGGCTTAAGCTCAGTCCTTTGTGAGGTTCTTCCTGCTGGGTCATGGTGCAGCAAAAGGTCTCACTTGAGGCAAGGCAAGAGTGCCACCTTCTTTGGTGGGTTAAGTAAAATATCATCATAGTCTCAGGCATTTGAATGCTTGCTTCCAAGTTGGTGGCACTGATTAAGGAGGTTTAGAAGATGTGGTGTTGTTACAGAAGTCACTGGGGGTGGGCTTTGAGAATTTAAAGACATGCCATTTCTAGTTTGATCTCTCTGGTTCTTGCTAGCAGTTCAAGACCCAAAATGAGCTTTCAGCTGCTGCTTCAGCTGGCATGCCTGCCACTACTGCCTCTGCTCCACCATCATGCATTCTAACCCTGTAGAACCATAAGCCCCAATATACCTTCCTTCCACAAGCTGCCCTGATCATGGTGTTTTGTCATAGCAATAAAAAATTCCCAATATCTTTCATAACAAAGAAGTTTCTCAATAAACAATCTAGTAACCGATGAATATGATAATCCATTTATGAGGGAAGAGCCTTCATGACACAATCATTTTTCCTGAAAAGGCCAACCTCTAATCATCATCTGGGAATGATTCAGTTTAAAACACATGAAACTTAGAGGATGCACACAAGCCACAGAAATGTTTTTTACACATTTCTCTTTCTTCCACTCTCTTTTCAAGTCCAACACAAACCTCACTCCCTACTTCATCTCATTTAGGTTCTACCTGTAGCTTCCATATTCATAAGTCATTGTGTGACTATAGAAACTTTCAGGTTCTATATTCTTTTTTATGTTCAACTATTACCTTTAAGTGGCAATTTTGACTTTTAAGAATGGACCTCAGTGGCAAAGGTCACACTTGTTTAAAAACTGAAGAAATTACTGAAGAAAATGTTGATCAGATTAGCAGATGACACACTGGGAGGGAGCTGAAAAGTGGAGAAATACTTGGGAAGACAGAAGTTCATTCAACATGTCTTTTTTTCAATTCAAACGGGGCTAATTCACTTCCTTATTAGAAAGTGAAAGTCACAGGTGCTCAAGAAGGACTAATGAATCAGCCAGAGTATGCCATGGGTGTCTGACTCTATGGGAAGAGTGTTCCTTGTTCTTGAACTCCAAGAAGCATGATCCCATAGGTAGACAGGTCTCAATACTATGCTGTTTTTCTGTTTCTTTCATTGATACTTATGAGTGGTGGAGACTTGGATGGAATTGTCATTTACTACTGAGCACAGCATGGCCATGTTTATCTGGAAGATTCCTATGTGAAATTCCAACAAACTACAATATTTAAAAGTTCTTAGAGAAGGAAGAAAGACCTTCAGCCTTAAAATTAGAGAGGACATCCCAGATACTTAAACACTATTAACCATACATGGCACCTAAAAAACATATGAATGTTTATTCTCTCTATGGTTGTATTTACATCAAGCTTTTAAAATTCAGTTTTTATTATGCTAATTCTTATTTGGAACATATGCCATGGCTCATAAAATATTTATTCTAAGAACACAGAGCACTCTTGGTGTATGAATAAATATTGAGATGAGAATCCAGTTACTCTAAGTAGCCCTCATCAGAAAGTTAGTTGTGTTGGTTACTGCTTTTTATTTGCTGTACTTCAGCATCCCCAAGGGAAAGAGACTGTCTAGGTATATAATCCTGATTGGTGCTTTAGGACACATAGAGTTCTGGGGGTTTGAAGTCAGCTGCCACAGCCAAAAAGATATGGTGAATAGATGATATACGGTAATTACTTTGCATAGGTCACATTTCTTATTATAGCATTGTTTAGTGGAATGTCCCTTAGCTGATGGGCAGTCTATAAAATATGACAGAATATCCCAGGAAAGGTTATTCATTAGGTTCTTTAAATAATTGGCAGAAAAGTTTATCTTTAAATGAATTCTTCAGGATTCTTCTTCTTCTTAGTGATTATTATGCCCAGATCCATGATCCCTCAAAAACCAACAAGGAGACTGAGTCCTGTATGTAAAAGCTATGAGCAATGAGCCTTTATTTTATACAAGTTTGCAAACTCGGTCTCTCTGTACGTCCAACATACTAGAATAATCGGAGATCCCCTAGCTCAGTTAGAGTTGGGTTTTTATGGTAGTACAGGTGGTAGTAAGGGATTTCTAAGGTTTAAGATCCCTAATTGGCTAATATTTATCTAAGGGTATCCTGGTGAGTGTGCTAGAAGATGATCCTATCTACAATGGTTGGAATGTTAGGAATTTCCTTTGGATGGTCTATTCCTGGGTGGTGCTCAGGTAATCTTAGTTTATGATCCTTCCTGCAACCAGGTGTTGCTTCAGGGTAAACTACTGAGACACAGGCCTCCATTAAACTTATCAATGGCAGAGTCCTACTATGGCAGGTGATAATGGTTGGAAGTAAAAAACTTCCTTTGGTTGGTCTGTTTCTATTTAGCTTATCATGGCTGTCTCCTACAGTGATAACATCTTTGAGATATTTATAGAAAAATCATGATTTTGATTATTTTTATTATTATTAACTACTATATTGAATCTTACCCTTCATGGTGATGAGTGGGGCTTGCTTTCCTTTCCTGGAAAGGACAGGACTTAGTGTCTCATATCTAATGTACAAAAAGATCAATCTATAGTGTACCAACACTTGCTGAAAAACCTGGTAAGTACCAATTTAGCCTGGCTATTAATGTCACTATCCTGGCAACATCATCCTGATAGACTGTTTATCCTGCGTATGAAATTATTGAGGCACACCAGCCCTATAATTATTCTGTACATCCAAAGTTACTTCAAATTTAAAAGTTTAAGTTAGTCTTGGTAGGTAATTGGGATTATTTTTCCATCTGTTCAAGAAAATTACTGATATAGATTGGAAGGATATTTTTTGCTTGAAGACAGGAATCTTATTTTGGTATAAGACTTCTTTCCACCCCAGTTGTTCTCTGGACCCTGTGAACAAAATTATTCTCTGGACCCCATGAGCAAAATAGAATTAAGCAAGTCCAATACAGGGATGTATGTCCAGTTCCTTAGTCATTATAGGACTCATCCATTCACCTCAGAAACCTTAACATCAGTCTAAAATGGCAGATTTGGAGGTAGGGTTTTGTATTTCCTTTCAGAGCGTTCATCTCAAAATTTCTCCTCACCTTCCCATGGCTGTGGATGCATCCAGGACACAGCACATTATCTTCCACTCCTGGGGATGGGAAAACACAGGCTGGTGATAGGAAGAGAGGTATCATCTCTTGGGGGACTGTCTGGTACTCAGGTATGACCAGCGTGCATCTGCAGGTGAGCCCAGCCTGCTTTATCTGCAGGGAGTTGTATGCCATGGACTACACACCACCTGCATCCAGTGACTGGCGGCAGAAAGGCCTTGACATTCAAGAGAAGAGGCTGGCGATTCATAGCCCTAGGCTGAGCAGCTCTAATGGCAATTCTTCCCCTGGCTGCAAAAACAGACTCCCTTACTGAAGTTATAACTTCAACTATTATTTATATCTTGAAGCTTTGAGGCCTGGGTCCTCTGATGTCTGCCTTGGGTTTCTTGAGAACTGGCTTCATTTTGGCCTCAAGAGATATTTGGGGAACATGACATTTTTGTTTTGAATATGAGTTTTTCTGGAGTCTCAAGTAGACTTCAACTTTCTTGTCATCCATACTCAAGTTATGATAGCGATATCATTCCCAAATAGTGTTCTGGGACACCTCATTAATAGGAGGCAGGATGGCTGGCAGGGGCAGGTAGGGGTTGGGATCCTATGAAGCTGGCATCGGGGGAACTGGAGGCCTGAGGTCTATGGATGAAGAAACACTTGATTTTGTAGGCACATCTATGGTGAGCTCCTCAGTAGCTGGGACCAGCGCTAAAATGATTTCTTTTTCATTAAATTCTCCCTTGTCATAGGTGTCCTGGCTGGAGAGTGACATTTTCAGCAGGCTTCAGAGAAGACAAAAGCAGCAAAGATAAGGATGTCTAGAGCTCTGGAAGGAAATATTTTTTTAACAAATCTGATGGTAAACTCTTATCCAAAACATACAAAGAGTTCTTAAACAATGGCAAAAATCCATCTGATTTCACAATAAACAAAACAAACCCACATAGACATTTAACCAATGAACATATTAACACATGTATGACAAAGAAACATGTAAAAAAAAGATGCTCAGATGCAAATTAAAGCAACAGTGAGATCACACCAGGTACCTAATTAAATGGTCCATATTCTTAACAAAGACCAACAGGGATATAGATGCTCGTTTGTTGCTGGTAGAAGTATAAAACGGTACAGTCACTTTTGAAGACATTTTAAAGTTTCTTATAAAATTAAACATATTCCTACCATGTGATCCAATAATCATGCCTCTTAATTTCTACCTAAAATGAACTGGATATTTGGGTCTGCCTAAACACACACACACAAACACATTTTTATTTATAATGAATAAAATTTGAAAAGATCCCACATCTCCACCACAGAGAAAAGGAAAGCTATGCTGTGGTACAAACAGATAATGGACTATTACACAATACTAGAAGAAATGAGTTATCAAGCCACAAGAAAGCACAGGACACAGGAAATGAATATTACTAAATGAAAGAAGTCAATCTAAAAGTGTTACATATTATATGATTACAACTCTAACATTTCGGAACAAAACATATGGTTATTTAAAAGAGAAAAGAATGGTTGCCAGAGATTAAGGGAGAAGGAGGACTGAGTAGTCAGAACACTAAGGATTTGGGGGACAGTGACCACTGCAATGGTGAATATGTATCATATGCTTGTCTGCAAGTAAAGCCTAGTATGAACTATAAACTTTAGGTGCCAATTTGGCACTGTTTATTCCTCAATTATAACATGTTTTACTCTGGAGTAAAGAGAGAATGAGAGATGCTCCGAGTATGGGGAGACAAGAGGTATAAGGGAACTTCATATTACATTGGCTAAGTGTTGTCATAAATCAAGAACTTCCCTTTGAAAAATTAAGCATGATTAAGAAAAGGCTATAAGTGCTCACTAGATACCTCTGAATCATATGTTTAGTTCCAGGCTCCAAAATGATTACAATGCGGTAAATCCTCCTGAAATTTTCCCTAGCATGCCTCTTTTAAATCTGTGATCTGCATTCATGACCAAATCTACCCAACCCCCAAAATCAATTCTTTTACAGCTGAGATATTCCAGTCATAATACCTTGTTGGATTTGATTGTCTATTTCCTTTAAGTCAGCCTGCTCATTTGGGTTTCCTGGCACTGTGGTTCAAAGATTCCTCATTCTGCCCCTGGCATCCTTGAGTCTTCCATTTCCCCACACTCCAGTTCATGGACCTCCACAGTGGTTCTTGCAAATGCTGGATCTATGTTCATCTAGTGCTTTTATATCTACCGGGTCTGGTAGTCATAATGGTTTTCCTTCTTCCTACAGGCACAGCCCTCTCTAACCTCCAATACATGGCACAATTCTCTCCTCTTCTGGTGAACAAACCTACAGCCCTTTACACCTTGCAAGGTTGAGATGTCTTTTGGGGAGTGCACAGATTTTTTTTCTAGATGTTACAAGGACACCATGCTGAAATTGTTATAATAAGACATGTGTCTAATCTACAACATCAAGGGCTTCCTTTTGAAAATTAATTACTTTTGTATTTGTGTGCATGCATATCTGTGCACCACATGACTACGCAGTGCCCATGGAGGCCAGAAGAGGACACTGAATTGCCAGAAACAGGAGGAGTTGCAGAAAAACATTAGCCACCACGTGGGTGCTGGGACTCGAACCCAAGTCCTCAAAATGAATAGCCAGTGCTCTTAATTACTGAGCTACCTCTCTAGCCATACCATGAACTTCTTCACAGTGAGGGCCTGTCATAGTTAACTCTCAGATCCCTGTGCCTTTCATTTATGGAAGATTAATGCTCCATGATTTTCATTATTTATTGTGGGGAGTTGAATGCCTCTGATAAGGAACAGTGTCCTGTGCAGAACAGAGTTCTGCCTACACGGTAAGTGTAGAAGCCACACAGGAACCCTTCAACACACACATTTTTACACATTACCCAGGTCAGGGCTGACATACATTCTCCCCTGTCTATTCTGATTCATTCACCCATTCATATATTTCTTCATATTTGTGTGACCAAGAAGAGAGAGGTCCTTGAACAAGTCAATTTAGTATTTCAGAAATCACATGCAAGGTTAATTTGACTCTGCCTATAGGTCTTATGCTGTTAACAACTCACAGCTGAGTGTTATGATCTTCCTGTGAAGTCAATGTGGATCACAGCTGATCCTTGGCCAGTGTTCTAGTGGTTGTCAACTTGTCCCAGCCTGGAATCACTTCACAAGGCATCACAATTGTGTCATTGCCCTTATCAGATTGGTCTGCATGCTTATCTGTGTATGACTGTATTTATCATCAATTTAATGCAGAAGAGCCCAGCCTGACATAGTTGGTGCCCTGTCTTCACAGGTGGTTCTGGACTATCTGAGAAATCTAGCTACATATGAACATGAGAGAGCCAGTAAGGAACATCCTTTCATGTTTTTGGTTCAAGTTCCTACTGGAGCTCCTGTTCCAGTTTCCCTCAGTGATGATGGACTGTGACCTGGAAGGATAACTCATATGCATCCCTTCTCCATCAATTGCCTGTGGTCATGGCATTTGTTATAGCAACAGGAAACTGGAACCATTAGTTTGGACATCTATGTCTTGAAACTCTCTTCCATAAAGTCTGAGTCCAATGTCTAGCACCCTTTCCAGGAGAGAGGACTTTGAATAATTCAAGTATTGTATACTCATGTTATTTGTATCCCCTGGCAGGAGAATTTACAATGCCTCATTTAATGAGAAATTGAATGGAATATGTGTTTGAAAAATTAATCCATTTTAATAATATATGGCCCTGAGACTGGCCATCCCTGGCAGTGTTTAAACCTATAAACTAAGGGACCATGAATAGCAATTACAGTAAAAAGTAATGAGATATGTGGTATTTCTCTAAGAAAATTACTTTTAAAAATATGCATTTTGACATGCTTGAAATTAATTGCACAATTATGCAGTTCCAAAGTGTAATGAGTAAAACTTTAAGCTGTGGTGAGAAAGAAGGGAGCACCCATATTTACTAAAAATCTCAAAAGCCTCACCCCTGAAAAAACGCACTTGCAAAGTAATTGAAGTTTAAGGAAGACAGCTTTCCAATAAAAAAAAATTGATCAATCTTCCATTTAGCAAAACCCAAGGATTGGGAGTAATTTAACAGTTAGTAAAAGAATAATGGTTAGTACACTATAAAACACACTGAGCTGAGACAAACTGGATATTGAAAAAACAAAACCAGAACAAAACACAAGATTGTTCACCAAAGGGAGGCTGAATAAATAGATTTGGGAAGAAAACACGACTCTGGGAATGTTTTTCCATTGCCTTGTAAAAGCGCCGCTCTCAGCAGGCAGACATTAAGGTGAATAAATTGAGGAAGGAATTACAGGTGAGAATTTAGCTTTAAGATTTGGAAGTTTGCCACTCAGGATCTACAGATCAGAAATGCTGGGCCAAAAGTTGTCGAAGACACAGTTCCTTGAGTAACCCAAGAGAGTTGTGGAGTTTCCTGAATACCCACTTGGTTCCTGTGTGGTCACAAAGAGCAATCAGGATTCACTTAAAACAAACAAACAAAAAAGAAGCTTCTCCTACTACACTGGAGCTAAATTTAGTCAGACAGCTCTCATGACTAGGAAGTTCCCTCTGTATCGAGCAGAATAAAAGCGTATCTAATCCTTTTAAAGCAACAGCACTATAACCATTCCAACAGGAATGGAGATATTCTAATGAGACACTTGTATCCTCCTCTTGGCTATCAGACTATTAGAACAATGGACTCCAAGAGTGTAGTGAGGAGCAGATGGGCTGTGTTCCTGCCGCCCTGCTCCTGGCCGCCTGGCTGAGGTCCTTGGGCCAGCCAGAAGGGTTAGTTAACTCCTGGAAAAAGATTTCACACGTCTGATCACTTGTCAGAGGATGTCATAGGAAAGCCGCAAGATGGGGATGAGTGGTTCCATAGCTTGACAGGGTTAACAGACTTTTCCTACACATACTTTTGGTCTTCTATTCAAAGCCAAACTTCATGTTTGAGGTGACTCCAGAGCTGTAGGGTCAAACTCTTGCAGAGGACGGCAGTTTGGTTCCTAGCACTCATATGCAGTTTGAAACCTCCTATAACTCTTGTTACAGAGGATACAACACCCTCCTCAAGGGTAACTGGCTCAGGCGCACTCCCACCCACACCACATACACACACTCATGTAATTAAACATAAAAATAAATCTTTAAAATCGAAGTCATGTTAGGATCCTGAAGACAGATTTGTGGAGAAGATTTCACTGGATTTCTTTGCCACTGAATAAAGCTAATTTTTCTGCTTTTTTAAAACCATTTATTACATGTTTATTTGGCTTATTATGGCTAGCTAGCCAAACCTAGTGTGTTAAGAGTGATCAGGGCTTGGGCTTTAACCTTAACTCTGGTAAAAGTCTACATCTTCCCCTAACGCAACACTAAGAATAGGCACTTAGACCAAGAGCCCTGTGCAACAGTCTGAAGACATCTACCGTGTCCCTTCTGCAACTCTCACATCAGGACCACTATGCTTTCAGCGAAATAGCACCAACAGGTCACTTCAAAACAAAGTTCTGATGGAATTCAAGCTGCTAAAACGCAGATGGTTTTGTTCCTATATTTTTGAGTATATAATTATGTTTCTGAACCATCCTTCTATAAATAGCTATTTTAGTCCCCAACAATGATTGGGAAGGCCACACCATGATAGCACCTGGATGGGCACTCCCACCACAGCTGCTTGCCTTGACCCTCTATTCAGTCTGCCTGCTCATGAGTGGCCTGGTGGGGCCTTGATGCTGCTCCGATCCCCACGGTACCCAAATGCCACTGTTCATCATCCACACTGTGGAAGGGGAAGAAGTGAACCCCACACAGGTTGCAGCATGCATATTCACGAGCCTTAGGAACCTGGCTGTCGCATTCTGTGTGGGCTGGTCCCACTCTCACAGAAATGCTGTGTAGAAGGAGCGGCAGGGACTGTGTCCCACCACCTGGCTAGCTTTACACCCGAAATAATTACACGGAAACTTTATTCTTTTAAACACTGCCTGGCCTGTTAGTTTCAGCCTCTTACTCACATCTTGACTAACCCATATTTAGTAATCTGTGTAGCACCACAAGGTGGTCGCTTACCAGGAGAGATCTTAAACTGCGTCTGTCTTGGAGAGGAGAAGCATGATGACTGCCTGAAGCGTCTGCCTCACTGCCTTCTACCCAGCATTCTGTTCTGTTTACTCCGCCTACCTAATTTTCTGTCCTATTAAAGGGCCGAGGCACTTTCTTTATTAACCAATGAAATTAACACATAAACACTCCTTCATCAATGCTGTGAGCCATCAGCTGGAGAGTCAGTCGTCAACAAATAGACCACATCATCAAGTCGTGCAATGGACCAAAAGGATGCACATGTGCAGACATTGTGTTTGTGTGCCACTTGGACTAGATGTATCAACATGCATATAGGTAGTATATGTACATATTTAAATCAATTTCTGAGAAAAAAATGAAATTACATCTGTGCTTGTTTCATTTTAAAATTTCTAAAATAATGGAAGCTAGCAAACTACATTTGCATATCTGAATATGCTGCTATTACATATAAGTATATATGTAAACATACATGTATATTTATGTATGTATTATATATCCCTTCACCCCCTTCAAAGTGGATGTTATGCTGAAATACCAACCAACACGCAGAATGATTGCTTGGCCTCTTTGCATCTGAACACGGGAAAGAAAGCTTTTTGATGGATGAGCCATAGTGAGTCATTGTGCTCTTTCCCCAGGGTTACAGTCACCATCAGCAGCACTTTGGACTTGTACTCAGTTTGAGACTGGACTCTGTATCGAGGAGTTTCCTTTCTTCATGAAGTTACAGCACACATTTTTTAGCTCTATCATCAATATGACTGTTCTTGGTTGCCAACTTGACTACACTGCGCATTAACTAGATCCCAAGTAGTTTTGTGCACCATGCAGTGAGGAGTTTTTCATAGCTTATTTGAGGTAGGGACCCACCCTAAAGCCAAGCCCCATCTTCTGGTGGCAACCCACATAAAAGAGCACAAAAATATTTCACTTTTTGCCTGCTTGTCCTCCTTCTCATCAGCAAGTCCATTCACTCTGTTCCTAAGGCATTGCCTCGCTGCTGTGAGAACCTGTTCTTCAGTATTCCAACAGAGCCCAAAACCTGGTGGCATTCTTGGTCTCTTCTGGAACTTCAGCACCAGATTGGGACCACTGGGACATGTAGTCTCATGGGCCACCAGATCCTTGACCTTTATAGTCAAGGGACAGCCATTGTTGGAATACTAGGACCTTACCTGTAAATCACTCTAATAAATACTCATATTAATATATATGAATAAATACAGGCATAAATAAATGTATTGTATATATATATGAATGTCTATAGATGAACACATATACATGAAAATATAATATCACTATTAACATTCCTTATTGCATGTCTATTTGTCTACTAGTCAAATTCTCTACATCACTTGTAACCGGTTTCTACTTCCTTCACAGTTAATGTGGTCAAATAAAATCTTTCACTATTGTTAAAATAACACTAAAGACTTTTTCTATTAAAAATTCAAGAAATTAGGTAATATGCAAGTTATCACATGTTAAATCTATATCACATGCCAATCAATGATTACATCCAATATAACATATGGAAATAAAATTTGCATATTTCAAAACAAGCAATAGTAACTGAACTTTAATAGGGTTATTCATGCCAAATGAACTCGGTTTTAGAAGACTATGTGGGTTGGTAAACACTTCTTTGACATCTGTTCCAGGTCAAAGACATGAGCATCCAGATAAGGCTATATTTATCCTAAAAATGAGTCAAAGAATGTAAAATGTCCAAATATTTGCACTGGTTGCTTTTTAGGGAGGAAAAGGCATGATACTGTGATACTGGCATAATTTTAAGTTATATAGAAATACATATAAAGATGAACTGTCAATACGGAATTTTTAACGCTGGAACTTTCTCCCTTTTTTCCCTAAATGTTTAATTACTTTAAATTGGGGAAAGCATTTGCTTTCCCAGTTAGCACACTTCTGCAGAGGCAGTGCCTCGGCCAGTGGATAGGGATCCCAGGGACATGTGGTGCCTGTACCCTGTGCTGAGAGTGGCTGGCTTGGAACACAGGTTCTCTGCACATAGGATGAACAAACAGAACATCCATTTGTCTGTGGAAGGGTACCTTAGGATTGGCAAGGTGAGCGCAGCTAGTGTGTGTTTAGGTCTTTTGCTGCCATAGAAATCCTGTGGGGGCAGACATGCCCACTCACTGAAGCCTGGGCTGGTTCCTTGTCTACTCTTTTCTTTGAGGGAGCTCATCTATGGTGAATCCCCAATTTCTCCTCTGTAATCCATCCAACAGCAGTCATGAGGCCCTGCTCTTCGGCAATCTGTTGGGTCATGAAGTGTCTGTTCACCACTGACCCTCGGCTTTGTGTCGCAGCTGATAAGCCCTTGAGTTTTTGGGGGGAGTTCTCCTGTACTTTGACTTTGGGGGTCAAAATTAAAAATATAAGGCTTTGTATCCTGTGCCCCGAGTTCTTTTAATAGCTATTTGGCCTGTACAGTTGGCTAGGACTCATCCCTCTAAGCTGTTTGTCCTGCATAGGACTACTTAAGTCTTTTCTATTTTAGTATGCTATGCTTCCTGGAGTTTTGAAATCTTAGGGACATTCCCTTTTCTATACAGGAAAGGATTCCCGTCCTGGGAGCCTGACTTGGTTGTAGCGGGCACAGCCTTGAAGCTGGACTGAGAGGCCCCGGAGGCGAGGATATCTGCAGCAAGCAGAACCTCAGGGGCACAGTCTTGAAAGAACTTCCCAGTGGCACAGTACTGCAGGACAACGTCAGCAGCCGGGCAGTGAGATGTGCTCAGGACCGAGTCTTCTGGATCCTGGGAAATAGTCTCCAGCCATTCACTGATTTGTGAGTTACCCATCTCACCAGATTCCATGGGGAGTGTGCACTCACAGGACTCTTCCTCTTCTGCGTCCTCCAGCTCCCTGGTATCCCTGCTACTTGGTGGCTGGGATGTCACACTGATCTCCTGAACTGACACCCCTCTGTACATTTCTCCTAAAGCTGAACCCTCACTCTCCTGTGACTCAGACACCCTTGACTTGGCCTGGATTTGGCTCTGGGTTGTCTGACCAAAATTCAAGAACCATTTCACCATGCCAGGCTCTACCCACAAAGCTGTGCAAGGTGGACACAAAAGTCATACTGTCCTCTTAGACATCTGTAGGGGGCTCAGTGGACCCAAAGTTGTCACTACATGGAGCCTCTCTCAGGAATTCTGAGGGTAGAAGTACAGTTCTGTATGGACAGAGATTTCACAGTGGAAGTTATTCTCGTCACTTCCTTTTCTGGGGCTTCCTGAAAAGGTTCTCCCAGGGTACTGGCTGTTTTGACTATGGAGTTGTCTCTAGAGTCCCAGGACAGAGAGGCATTGGAGGACTGTGGAGAGAACAAAGCTGTAGCCTTCTTCGTGTTTAAAACACTTATGGTCTTGAGGCCTCTGAAGGGCAGGCTCCATCTGTGCCTCACTAGGCGTCCTGTAATATGTGCTTCTAGCATCTTATGAGTGCCCAAATCTAGGGAGGAAGGCCCATTATAAGTTTTCTGGCTGGTGGCTTAATCATTGAAGGAATTTTTTTCCAAGTTTCCATATATGGCTTTGAGATTTCAGGAGGGACCAATGCATGGTCTACACATACTCCATGACAAATGCCCATGGGCACCTTACTGTCATTGGCTTGCCTCCACTTCCTGCTTGAGTGATTTTTCAGGGTGCCTTCTAGCCATTTCTTTCCTGGTCCCACGGGGCAAACACTTCACCCACCACTTCTTGGGCGTCTCATGTGGCAAGTTTCCAGCTCTGTCTCAGAGACGGCCTCGAGAACTTCGCCTAGGGAACCTTCAGGGCTTCTGTAGAAATCTTTCAGAGCTCTTCCCAGACAGATTGTCAGATCCTTGTATGGGGCCCTCCAGAGTTGGGAGTATCTCTGGACCCTTAGATGAGATGCTCTGTGGAAGCTGGCTGCTTTTGTCTGCCTGTGCTGAGGCACATGATGTCCCGTGATTAACTTCTGTCTGATCTTGGTCCAGAGATAGTTGGGATGGTGGGGGACCATTTGCCCTGCTGCTGTGTGAACCTCTTTTTTTAAATGTTCTTCCAGCTTCTCTGGTTTCTCAGGGTTAATTGCTATGCCCACGGCTGTCATGCCTGTGTAGCAGAAAATGCCGCTAAAGTGGAACGACGCTGAAGGGTTGGGGTCTGCGCTCCCAGGAGCTGAGCCCCAGGCGGTTCCCTGGCAATCAGCCACAGTCATGATTCCGGATCAGCAAACTCACCTTCGCTGGCCCTGGCGATGTAT
The DNA here is from genome assembly GCF_903992535.2 of Arvicola amphibius. Classification (NCBI taxonomy): domain Eukaryota; kingdom Metazoa; phylum Chordata; class Mammalia; order Rodentia; family Cricetidae; genus Arvicola; species Arvicola amphibius. The sequence goes on from NC_052048.2 coordinate 92,360,060, forward strand.
TGAGCTTTCTGGTCTTTGTTTCTGTATTCTGTGTAGTTCTTTTATCTTGCCAGCAGATCAAGATGTTCCAGGACATTACCCATAATAACCAAACTACTGAGGACATATTGGACTCTGGCTCACTCTCTGGGGGAACTTATGGATACCCTAAAACAGAAAGAGCTCATGATAGGAGAAGATGAGTAAATGATGAAGGAAAATCATGACATATCAGGCCTCTTCTTTCCCACGGGGCCTTGGAGTGGAATCTTGACATTTCAGGCCTCTTCATTCTCTCACGGCCTTGAAGTTTTAACCGTGAGACATAACTCAAAGTTAATTAAAACATTGAGTGCTAATCTTAGAGACTCAAGGTCCGAAAAGCACCATAGAGTGCCCCACTTATCTGAAGCTTAAGTTCCCAAGGACAAGATTTCTTTTTCCAAGGATGTTTTGTGTCTAGCACCTGCCCCTGATAATGTGACAAAGAGAAGTTTTCATACTGTGCCAACTGATGACACATGACCTTCTGGTTTGTTCTTTGTTTGAATACTATATAATGAAAACATGAATTTAGTAAAATTGCAGCAGCATATTCAACCTTATTGAGTGTGTCTGTCTGTCATTTCCTTGACGATTCCTGATTTCTCCTAGCCTTCACCTCTGTTCTCCCGCGGTCGGTGGTCTCCAAGAGAGGTGGTCCGTGGCAGTTAATGAAATCTTCTTGAAGGCAGACAGCAGAACCCTGGCCTCAGGAGGCCCAACTGTTGGACACCAGTTGGTTAAATGCTTCCTGTGATTTTTTAACTATGGCCAGTAAATGGATCCTACTTTCTAGGTGCTTCTTCAAAAGGTGGCACTCAAGGTGTCTAACAGCAAATGGGACAATTGATTGTGATGCTGGAGGGCAGGAAGCCCCATAATTCCTAATTGGGGCTGAGTGATGTAGTAGCTTGAGGGAGAGGAAGTGGGTCATGGGTCTGGGTTTAGATTCCAGCCAGTAAGGTTGGGATTTGACCAAGAGATGAAGCAAAGGTTTTGGAGGAAAGAGCTGTGGAGGTATGCTAGACCGAACTTCTACTGGGATGGAAGTAGAGAGTCCATTGAACAAGATGGAGGGGCCATCTAGTGGGGACCCTGCCATGTTGATAGTAGCCATAAGGAATTCACTGTGGAGAAAGGGGAGGCCCCCCCAAAAATCTGGCTACATTTATCTTTTAATTTGCTGGCTAAGACCGCCTGGTAGAATTGCTGATGACCTGTAAACTGCTCTGATTGCTAGAAGGGGCGTGAAGTGGTGGTGGCCTGCTGCCTGCTCCAGAACTCTGGCAAACAGTCCATATAGCCCAAGGCATGGTCAGATCTTTCTTTTCCTTGGCCCTTCCAAACTTTGACTTCAACCCTCTTCCTAATCTGAACTTCCAGTGACTCCTGGATATCAGGGTTGATGCAAAAGGGCTCCCCAGCCTGCCTCTATCTGCTGTATGTGGGACCTGTCCAGACGAGGCCTCTTGAATGGTGAGAGAAAGATCCTTTAACAAGGAGTCGCCATGTGACGAGTTGGAGTGGCACCAGGTTTTGGCAGCTCCCTGGTACCTGGAAGGGCCTGAGGTAGGCCTGTTTGAATAGCGCAGGCCCGGGGTGGTTGAGGTAGGCCTCCTTGAGTGGACAAGGCCTGGGGTGGTTGAGGTTATCGTCCTTGAGTGGACAAGGCCTGTGGTGGTTGAGGTTATCGTCCTTGAGTGGACAAGGCCTGTGGTGGTTGAGGTAGGCCTTTTTGAGTGGTCAAGACCTGAGATGGTCGGGATGGGAGAAGGAAAACCTGGCAGAGTGCTCTGTCACAGGATGCTGTAACATCCCCAGTGCTTTCCAGTCACAAGAAGCAGTTGCCGTGCTGCAATCTGACATGGGTGGAGGACAAGCCACAGGAGCAGCAGAATGAGAAGTTAGGGAAGGTGCCCATAGTGGTGAGTGGCACCTTCCAGAAGTCAAGGCCTCTGGTGGCTGAGAGGCACTCATAGCCGATTGTGACTCCATGGAAACTGAGGAATTCAGCAGGACAGGTGACAGGATTTTAGAATCTTTGGGCAGCAGGTGTTCCTTGAGAGTAGCAGAGGAAGCCACTAGGGATCAGTTGGTGGATACAGATACCTCTGTGGGCTGCCTATGTGGTAGGTGGGCTTTGGCAGCTTCAGGTTTGAACGCTTCACCTGAGGCATCTTGTCTTAAGAGCTGGCAAAAGCTGATGGTATTGATAAGCCTTTCTATGGTGCTATGCAGAAGTGAAACCAGTACCTTGTCCTCCTTTGGTTTCTTCCTGCTGCCTCTGTAAGCTTTCAGGGTCCTGATTTTCTTTCTGACCTTGCCGTGTTCCCTCTTCATCACCTTTTTAGTGGTGGTGTTTTCTGCTGGTGAAGGCGAAGGTAAGTCAAGGTGGAGGATGGGTAATAATAGGTGGAAGAGCCCCAGCCCCCACACAAAGGCAAAGACCATGTCCATTGCCCAAGTGGTGAAGCTGGGAATCAGCCATAAAGGATCAACACTTTGCCGAAGAGAGAGAAAATTCTCCATCTGAATCGCCCTGTTGCTCTCAGGCAACTGAATGCAGAGAGTTCTCCCTGGAGTTGGTAGCTGGGCCCATGCCTACATCACAGAGCCCCTGTCTCCCTGTCACAAAGGGATCCTGGGTGTGGGGGAAGGGTGCTAGGAAGAGCTGACCAAACACTCTCTGTCCTCCAGGCTTCACATGGGCGCCATCCTCCACAGCCTTTTGTGTCTGTTTAAAAATTCTATCTGTACACTCCATCAGAAATAGAATCTTGTCCATCATCTCTTCCTCTCTCACCCCCAGAGAGAGGCTTATTCATGTTCTGTGGATTTTTGAGACCTCCAAGCCATCTCCAGTGACATACCTCCTCCAAAGGCCCCACCTCCTAATCCCTTCCAAAAGTTTTACCAACTGGAGACCAAGCACTCAAATATATGAGCCTGTGGGGTTTATTCCAACCACCATAGTTCATTCTCTGGTCTTCCACAGGTTTGTAGCGATATCATAAAGCAGAATTCACTTCGTCAAATTCAAAAGCCTTCCCCCCCCCCCCCCGGCTTGCTCTCACAGTCTGAACACTACTTCAAAATCCAAAATCTCTTCCTAGACTCAAGGCAATCTCTTCATTGTAACCTCAAGTAAAAGCAAAACTCAAATTCCATATTTCAACATACAATGTCACAGAATACACGTTCCCATTCCCAAAGAGAGGAAGGAGGGTGTCTTGAGGAAATACTGGGCCAAAGCAAGAGCAGAACCTAGCAGGGCAAACTCCAAACTCTGCACCTCCATGTCTGATATCAAAGGGCTCTTCAGCTCCTCCCAGTCCTCGAAGCTTTGTTGACTGCAGCACACTTGCTTCTCTTGGGCTACATCCACTACCTGTTAGCAGCTTTCCTTGGCAGATTTCCACGGCTCTGGCATCTCCAGCATCTTGGGGTCTCCAAAGATTCTATGCTTCACCTTCACAGCTTCATGTATTGGCCTCTCTATTTCTCCATGCAGGGACACCCCTGACATATGCCCGATCTCAGCAGCTTTCCTTAAGCACAGAGGATGATCCCACTACCCCTTTGCTCGTGTTTCCTTCGTGACTCTAATGCCAGAACCACATGACCAAAGTAGCCAAGCTCTGCTGCCTGCTTAGCATGAAACCTGGAACCTGGACCCTTCTGGAGTTGTCTTGGCATAAGCTTTGGTTTGTTGTTGCTCTTCAGGGACAAGTCATTCCTGAAGGCCTTTTCTTCTCACAAATTGCAGGATTGGCTGGCCCATGGGGACCCTTCCCTCTATTCTATTTCTCTTTTTCTCTTTCAGCACCAAGCAAGACTCCCACATTACATTTCTTGTGCTCTTTGTCGCTCCAACTGTATACTTGTATTTCCTTTTGCCCTGTTTAATCTTTTTCATTGTAGATATCCATAGCAATGATTGAGCTCTAATAACCACACAACAGAGACAATAGCAAGCTGTCTTGAAATCTACTCTGCCTTGAACGCCTTGGCATGGGAGACCACTTCCTAAATATAACACCAGTAGCACAGACACCGAGAGCAACAATTAGTAAATGGGCCCTCTTGAAACTGAGAAGCTTCTCTACCTCATACCGAAATGGGTGATCCTGCCTTCACGAATCCTCCCAGTGAAACTCTAAATGTTCTCTCGTAGTTTTAGCACAGCTTTTTTTTCTAGTACCCTAACGCATGCCATACAGTGTTTATATAGTCTATGACTTCTAGACAATCAACGATATTAAGCAATTCAGTTTCAGCACTGTTCAGAGAAAAGGATTCTGGGTCATCTTTGAAAGAATTACAACATGGCAACGGTCCTGCTGAGAATCGGTGTGGCCTCATGTTAAACTGCTGCTCTTGGGAATGTAAGACCTTACACCCTTAATGACTTCTCATCCATCTTGTGAGCTGCTCTGGATGTAAACCAAGGCTTCAAACAGAAACTTGGATGACTAAGAACTTGATTAACCACTATAGCCACAGTTCAGTGATCTGAAGTCAAATATGGACAGCAGCAACGGTCTTGAGAGCTGTGCCACATGAGCCAGATCTACACCATTGCTTTCCAAGTCCAGAAGCTGGGGAGGGGGAGAGGGTAGGGTGGGAATCCAGGACAGAGACTGGAAAATGAATTACCTATTTTTGTTTCCTAGATTCTAAATCTAAAATCTTCTGTGACAGCGACAACTCAGCTCATTTCACTGACCCTAGCTTCCAGACACAATAGATAACATTCTTTCTATATTTGCCAAGTATTCCTGAAGGTCAAACAGTGATGTTAATGGAAGGGTTAAGCCTCTGAGAGACACCATTTTAACACAGAGAAAGATGACATTGTCCCTATTTCAAATATAGACAATGATTTTCCATATTTATGAGTCAATCTTGATGCCTATAGGTGAAGGCAAAGAAACAGACAATAACTCTAGACCTGACATTGCTTCAAGGAGACTGTTGCAGCCTGTGAGGTTTCAACATCCATATTCTCGATTGGACAATGTATCCATTGTGTTGAATCGACCTAAAAAGGCTATATTACCCTTCAGTTCCTGAGAATCAGAGTTAGCCCATATAATTTACATCAGCAACTGAGATGAAGACTGGTCAAAGTCTATTTGCATGATGCCTTGTGGCACATTCTCCCCCAATACCTGCAATGCAATATTGCACTGAAGAACGAGGTGTGAGGTGTGCAGACCAAGGACGATCAACTCCTGATGCAAGGAAGAACAGTGAAATCTAACCCATTTTAGCAGACAGTGATGGAATAGCTTAGTGTCTTTCAGGTAAAAAAAAAAAAAGGCAATGCTGGGAATTACTGATCATAAAACAAACAGTAACACCTATTGCCCACCATCTAATAGGAAGGGCCAGAAGCTAACTGTGCAATATAGTAACTTCCTTCCTAGCCCATTTGTCTGGGTCAGAGCAGTAACACGCCTGTCCGAGAGTAGCAGAAATGAGTTGAGACAAGGATTCCTCTGTCCAACCATTAAACTAATGCCTTTCCACGCCTCACAGTTGATGCTCCATATGCCTTCAGCAGATGGCTGTGATGCTTCTGGTGTGGTCAAGAGGCATGCGCGCTCATGGCCCAACAGGTTATTTTGGTTTATATAACAAGATAATTTAAAAAAATGAGTCTTCCTCAATGGCATCCTTCTACTAGCACAATGTACAAACCATTGAAAACTCTAAGGTTTCTATTGAACTGGTAATAATTATTGGTCATAAGTCACAAACAAGTCTTGGGGCTGAGCATACAGGTAAGTTGTTAAAATGATTCTCTGGCATGCACGAAGTCCTGGGTTTGATCTCTACTCCAGATACACAGGGTATGGTACCATATACCTGAAATCTTAGCACGATGGAGGTTGGGGTAGCAGCAGAAGTTCGAGATCATCATCAGTTACAAAGAGTGTTTGAGACCCAGTTATTTTAGGTTGTGTCATAGATTTTAAATTATTTTCCATGAATAAAAAAATACTTAGAGAAAAGCACATTGAAAAGCTCATATATTCCTTTGTTTGTGTATAGCTAGATAGATAATTACACAAGTCGTAAATCAAACCATTCTTAAAAACTAAGTATAGCTGATAATAAGCTCCTATTCTTAGAAATGCCTTTCCTCCACTCTCTGTAAAATATACTTCTTTTTGAATCTGGTCAAATTGCATGATTATTTTTGGCTATGCAGATGCAACCTTTTTCTTTTTACTTCCTCTTGTGTGGATAGAAGGAAGATGAGATTTGAAATCATATCTGAGACAGAATCTGTTAGTAATAATGTTACTCAGAGAAAGTTACATTAAGCTTTCATTTCCTCATTTCTAACCTTATAAACAATTGACCATTTATAAAGTAGGAGTGTGTGCTCACAACACATATACATACACATTATACATGTCTGAAAAAAAACACATTTGCCACACACATTTAATTTACTGGGAGAATTAAACAAGATACAGTTTATTATTCTTAAGTTTAGGTTTTCCTCCTCAACTCTGAAACTTGCAGTGACTCATCAACTGAATATAAGATACTGCTGCAGGGACTCTTGCTATAGCAGCCAATAGTTAGTACCAAGTCAACATCCACATTACCGTGGATAGAAATTGCTGAGTGCTCAATGCTCTCATCACTCCTGTGACCTATACAATTATGTCCAAACCCCCAAACACAAGTTGAACTGTTGAAATCAATGGGGGTGTTTTCCTGAATAGCCAACCCACAAGTCTGTAATGGCATCAGCCAGAATCAATACAACATGAATTTATAATAATAAAAGAATAGCTTAGGTGGTTCTGACTGTAGAGACACCAACTGCTGTTATCAGTCTCATAATTGAAAAAAATATTTATTTTCACTGATCTCTACGACCCTAGTATAAGTCCTTGTCTCAAGATTTTGAGAAACAGTGTCTCACCTTGTGTTTCATGAGATCATCTAGAAAGAACATTTTTAATAAAATTCATTGTAAATGGTGGTTGACAAAACATCAATAGGTATTGTGAAAAGGGTGAAAGATTTTTGACTGAAACATTTTAACAGAATTTGCTAATTTTACTAAGTATCTGACACAAAAATTTTTCTAATTTTGCTAAGTATTTGACACACACACAGAGATAGGGGGAGGGAGGGAAGGAGGAAGAGAGTGGGAGAAAGAGATATTTCAGTCATGACTTGACCATAATCTTAAATTTTCTTTGGATCCACAAAAGATTATCAATGCCTCCAATCAGCAGAAAGTGCCTAGAAAACTATGCCCACATTTCTAAAAAAAATAGATTATGGATGCTTGTGTTTGATTAGAGTCTTGGTTATAAGTTGATATGGATAATGGTTAGGAAAAAAGCTAAACAAAGGAGATTAGATTCTGAGTTCTTGTTTTGATAATGCTTTTGTACACTGTAAAGATTTGTCATTCATATTAGTTTAAAAAAATGCTGATTGGCCAGTATCCAGACAGGAAGTATAGGTGGGGCAACCAGATTAAGAGAATTCTGGGAAGGAAAGGCAGAGACACAGTTATCAGCTAGACACAGAGGAAGCAAGATGAGAATGCCTTACTGAAAAAAGGTACCAAGCCACATGGTTAAACATAGATAATATTTATGGGTTAATTTAACTTGTAAGAGCCAGTTAGTAATAAGCCTGAGAAATAGGCCAACCAGTTTATAATTAATATAAGCCTGTGTGTTTCTTTGGGACTGAAGGGCTCTGGGACTAGGAGGGACAGAAACTTCCATCTACATTCCAACTTTTTAATATTTAATAATTTTCAAAGATTTATTTAGTTTTATTTTAAGTGCATGAGTGTCTGCCTGCATTTGTGTGCATCATGTGTGTTCCTGGTATTCTAGAAGGTCAGAAGAGGGTTTCAGATCCTGCAGAACTGGAGTTATGGGTAGTTGTGAGCCACTATGTGGGTGCTAGGAATCAAACTCAGGTCTTCTGCAAAAGCAGCAAGTGCTCTTAACAGCTGATCCATCTCTCCAGCTACTATACTACTTCTACTCTTTAAATGGAAAGTGTACATCTGAGGAATAAATTCTACTGCAGAAAAATCAGGACCATCATATTAAAATTATTTTTGTTTCATTTTCTCTGGATGACACAACACTGTGTACATGTGAGTTGATTTCTGTTAATTGTGTAATTTCCCTGATGCCTGTCAAGTAGACACCTACCTTTACAATCACATGGAGAATGTCATTTTCACATCAGGAAATGACAACCCTGCTGAAGAGTTTAAGATCCGTAAAATGACCTTGAACATATTCTTAGATTTCAAACTTGCATGAGAAATTTCTTAAATAATACACAAAAAGATATGTCTCAATGACCTAAGAGCCTTCTTTGGGCCCCTGAGTTCCATCACCTCCACTTAGAATGTCCCCACTTCAACATCTCAGCCCTCCAGGGACTTTCAGTACTCAGACATTAGCAACCATCAAACTTTAAGTCAGAAAAACACGTACTTCAAGCAATCCTCATTTATTGCTGTTTGTCTTTAAAGTGTTAGGATGAGTATTTTTTATTACTAGAGGAGCAACGTGACATAAACATCAATTCTAATATTGTCTTTCCTCTAGTTAAAATGATTTTAGCTCAGTTTTCAAGTACCTTCACCTCATATTTGTACAGTCCTTCAGATTCCAAGAATATGATCTCATATTAGATCTCTGTAAAACTCAGCAGATAGCACTATTTTTAGGTTACTGATAATAAATATTGGCTCAGAAAGGCTGATTTTTCTTGGGAGAACAAGGGTAGCAAAAGGTCAGAATATTAACATGGCTCCTGTTTATTAGTCTGTTTATAATGCCTAACATTTTGGTCTAATTTATACCTTTTCTATTTCTACCTGCTATTTTTTTTCGGAAGATGTTGGGTACCAAGCAAAGATGGAAATAAAACAGGTCTCCCATAAAAAGAAAGGTCACAATTGTATATTCACTAGATGAATTTAAATGTTTGAATGCCATAGCACAGCTAAGGTGAGAGCAGAATGTTGCAGGTGTGGGAGAAAAATGACTGCCTCATCATGGAGAATCCAGCGAGAAAGTGAGAAAACACTCTGGGGCAAACAAAGGGGGCTCGTCAACATACTCCCGAGGAAAACTGAAGTACGGCTCATGCTGAAATACGGATTTTCACAACACAGTTCTCTGTATCACTGATAATAAAGCAGCAAAGAAAGGCCAAGAGATAAGGATGGGCCAAGGTCTACGTCATTTCATAGCATTCGTGATGTATCTATCCTGTTTTGGATTTCCAAGTTATTAATTAGAGCTCAAAGCATTATGATGTACTAAAAATGTCCTCCTTTTATTGTTTTCAGGTACAATTTTAGTCAATGAGTGAAACATGTCTTATTTAAGAAAATACTCCTGAACTATTTGTAATTGTTCATTTGTTTTGCCTCTGTAGTGCACCATATGCTGCCCACTGTGATGCTGCAATTTTTAGAATTATAGATCTGCAATAGATTGAAAGACATACAGACGGACGGACAGACAGACAGACAGACAGACAGACAGACAGACAGACAGGTGGAGAGATAATAGGTTCTTCTCTCTGGTTTTCTGTCCAATCTCTTTCATTCCTATTACCTAGAAGCATTAAGAAATCTTTGACACGTTAAGATGAAGCATGACCTGTGGCTAAAGGTTGAAGAGATCACCAATGGTCAATGATTTAGTAAATTATACCTAAGCAACAAATCCTGCATGAAATCCAAAAAGATTAGACTTGGAGAATTTCTAGTAGTTTTACAAGCATGTGGTTATAAGATTCTTGGAGACTGACAGCCAAGATGCATGTCTGTGAACAAACCAGTAGATGCATGCACTCCTCAGTGGCGTCAGTAGACTCCGTGTGCAGAATTATCCTTTCTACAAGTCCATTCAGGAATGACAAGAGAAGAAAACAAAGTCTGATAAAGTAATTTATCTTTCTCTACATTACGGAGGTGTTATTTTTTTTAAAAAAAAATATGATAGTTAAAGGTCGCTGGTTATTTTAGAAGTTCAAAGTCATTACCTTCTAAGTTTGAAGCTGGCAATAGTGACCCAAAGGAGGTTAGTCTGCCCCTTATTTAGCAGAAATGCAGAGAACGCAAGACACTGGGAATTTATGAGCACACAAAATTATACACTCATGAATAGAGCCCATGAGACAAGAGGAGTAAAATTTGAGTGACTTTGATTTATAGCTATAGTTTGTCTATGGGCTTATGGAAACAGATGGTGAGAGGAAAAAGAAAACCAGTGTGCACATTCGGATTTCAAAAGAGAAGCAACATGAAACCCAGAAAGCCTTGATGAGTAACCCATTTGAAATGTACTCATCCGTGTTTCTATGGTTTCTATTGGAGTGTGTTAAATATGGTACCCTTTTTCTAAGAGAAAGAATGGGGGCGGGTTAACAATCTCCAGTGAGATCATTTACACATAGCTGATGGCAAGAGGAATCCCAAACGCCAACCTGAAACACCTCCATGTGTCTCTTTAGTCTATTCCTGCCTGCCTCTTGTTTCCCATATGACCCTGAAGACAATTATAAATGTTTGCGTATTGATAGCTCTTCCTTAATCTAAGACTTACTGAACTTTCACCATTATAGAGGCTTCAGGGTGCTTACTGAGAGTAAGTGGCTGTTTCATAGCCAGCAAATCTTTAGCCAGAGTCTGTTCATCAGGAAATGCTCTATTATCTGCAGCATTGCACAGCAAATTGCATACTCTGAGAAGCCAGTGAACAGTCTCTGCAGAATTAGAAATTAATCACTTACTTTCTTTTTTGCTAATAAACTAATATTTATTCTTACAATATACCACTTTCAATTCATACAAATAGCTAATTAGAGAAACGAAGATATGTGTATAAACAAAACAGTAAAACAGACATCAACACACTGAGTCCAAGTTAATCCGAGCTAGGCATACCAATGGGTCCATCCAGGTTGGGCCATGGAGAAACAGAGGTAGTAATAATAAAGGTAACATTTTCCACAAATTTTGTAAAGGCTCTTATTTTTATCTCTCTCTGTTGCCACTACAACCCTCGCTTTGTCTCTGCCAAAGTCATCTCTAATCCTTGAAGGTCAAACAAAAGAAGAGCAAGAAATAACCCCAAAGTTCCAGAAGCTTTCTATAAACTAGTGGGCTAATGTGAGGAACTGTAGTCAACACAGATGCCCAGACTGAGTAATATCCAGAGAGCAAACCACAATGGCCTATCACTAGAGAACTGATAAAGGAGAACCCTGAGCTCCAAATAGGAGCACTTCAGGATGCTGAAGCCCAGAACCTAGCCCATGCATCTTCTCATTTAGGAGGTTGAAGTTAAGGTGGCCAAAGATCATGGTATACCACAAGAGGTAAGAGGCAAGGCAGTCGCTGAAAAAAAAATACTTTCCTATTGTGCCAACAAGTGTCTGCTTTAATATCTGTTTAGTGTGCTTGGACAAACAGACACTGTTTCTTACCATGTAACTCATTACGTCTTACTTACAGGAGATGCAGCCTGGTAATGCTAACAAAAACCCCAAAAGCTTGGGCACCAACAGGCTGTCCAGATAAGCTAGCACAGCCCTTCCCCTTCTTGTTCCAGGGTAAGGTAGTTCCAGACCGAAACACCCGTCATTCAGGAACTGCCAATGATAGACCTCTCATCATTCTGTTTCATGAGGGAGCCTGGTTGACTGGAGGAGCAAACAGTCAGAGGGTTGCCTGCATTGGTCCCCAGCTGTAAAGCACTCTCCCGTGAGATCCTGGTCAAATCACATTGTCTCGGAAGCTTGCTTTCCTGCTCTGTAAAAAAACGAGCCAGTGAACTAAATCTAAATCAGCTCTACCCATGTCCCCTGACCGGCTCCCTCGGGCCTCGCCAGTCATTGTCACAGCACCACAGCTGTTATATTATTCAATTAATCGCAGAGTGTGTGACGGAAACAGCCATGATAATGTCCTTATCCTAAGGCCAGAGTGAAATGTAATTATGTAATTAACTAAAGAGTCTGCCTAAAATATAGCAACATCCGATTACTGATTTTATTTGTTAATGAGAAATAGAATAGACTTTTTTCAAAAAAAAAATGTCTTTGTACCAATTAGGGAAGAAAAGGTACCAGAAAGCCTAAAGTGGAAGACATAAGAATTTGACTACAAGGAAGACAGGTGCAGTGAGCCCTCCACAAGGGGTGGGCATGGATGGGCAAGAGGGTCTATGGCAGTGGTTCTCAAGCTTCCTAGTGCTGTGACCCCCAATACAGTTCTTCATGTGGTGGTGACCTACCAACCACAAAATTATTTTCCTTGCTACTGCATAATGTAATTTTTCTACTATCATGAATCATAAGGTAAATACCTGACATGCAGGATATCTGATATGTGACCCCTGTGAAAGGGTCATTTAATCCCCCCAAATGTTGCAACCCACTGGTCTAGGGTATGGCCAGGAACCTCAAAGCACATCTCAGTATAGAGGACAAGGACCTCTTAAATGAAGATTTTCAGAGATACTGTCAGTGTGTGAGGGTGAAAGAACAGCCACCTACGGGGTCAAGCTTCTAGACTACCAGGAGAAATGGTTTAATAGTGCTTATTTAGCCATTATATTTACATTTTAGTATATATATTTAGCTAACACGTATTAACATTTGTTGTGTCTTATATAAGACATTTTACTAAGATAATTTTCATCCCCGTGCCTTGAAAAATCCCAATTCCTCCTTGTTCTTCATGTCTCTAACTCCACCCTTGACAGCTCTTAAATTAGGTGTAGAGAATGGATCTGGATGAAGTTAAGAACCACAACAATGCTGGGAAAAATTAATAACTTCCCAGCCACAGAGTCACATTCTTCCTCCAAAAGTCTTTCTGATTCCTGCATCTGTTCCCCCCTCCAAGCAAAGACAACAAAAGCACATACAGAACTCAATGCTTTGCTTTAATAAAAATAGAAATAAATTTCACAATAATCATATGTAACTGGCTTTTCTGAGTTTGCAGATTTCCTATTGTGCTAAAAATTTCTTCCAATAGTCAATGAAATTCAGTTTCTGGAACACTCTGACTGTTGGCCTCCCAAACCTATGAGCCATCACATTTTATTTGCAATCTTAACCGAAGAAGTAAAGGCCACGTGAGATGTGCACACAACTCAGGAAAAGATTCTTTGACCTTTATACATTAGATGCTGCATAGTCATCCTAGAAACAAAATGTCTGATGAATAAACCAATTATTCCAGTCTCCTTGACTGTTTGAGGAATTTTATTTTGTATGCATTCTTAATGCAAAAGAGAAAGTAAGTCAATGTTTCTTTAGCATCCACTCTGGTATCTTCTCAAATTCAGCACATAGGTTTTCTGTTCTACATTTATTTTCATGTTCCTCAAATAAGAAAAGAATCGCCCAAGTCAGTCTCTTCACATGAGATTCCATTGCTGCCTCCTCCCTCTCCTGGACCAAACAATTGACGGATTTTTAAATGACCAATTATGTTTTGGAATACAGGAGATGTGCGTTACAGCAGAAAAGATCACAAATGCTATTTCACTTCAGTTTCTAAAACAGGTACACGTGACCTTGTTGTACTGAAGCAGAAACCAAGATACAAGTTGCTTCCTTCACTTATCCAAAATGACTTCCCCAAGGTACACAACATAGACAGGGACATAAACCATTAAAACCATCTTCCTCCTGTTGCAGCTACACTATGCTATCGTGGAGACAGGAAACAGATTCCACCCGGTAAAACTGCAGCTGGGCATCCCGTCTTCTGGAAGTAAGACCCGATTCTCTACTCTTGCTCGTGGCTTTCTTGCTCCATTATCAAAATTAACTAGACGGTTATGAAACGTCGTTAAAGTTTTCATAACCGTCTAGTTAATTTTGATAATGGAGACAAATGGATTAAAACTATAACACAACCCCAGCAAAGGACTGATATATCATCCTTTGCTGGGGTTGTGTTATAGTTTTAATGGCTGCTCATTTTGTCATCATTTCTTAGCCAATGAGTGAGAGGTATAAAGGATGATTAGCTAAACATCTTCAAGACTGGATGCTGCCCAGATGCTGAGAACAGGCATGAGAGTCCTGACACGACTTCTTTGGTCTGTAATTTAGAGTTTCCAGGTAGGAAGGTGAGTGCTGACATCACACAGTCTTCCAGGAACACTGAGAAAGTGGAACCATGTCTAATTGGTCTGTGGTGTGTCCCAAATTCGGTGAAACTTCCCTATAAGCAGCTTCTCATTTCAGACAACTGTTTTTTCCTAAAGCTGATAAAACCCATACACATTTTGGCATAAGGCTAATTTAATTCCTATTGGAATTACTTCGAAGCAAGATACATATTAATAGACTCCATTAATGAAGTAATCTTACAAATGAAATGTCAATTATCCACCTTCAGGTTCTGTGGAATAAAATCACCTAACACCACACATCTCAGCTTTTCTTCCCTCACTGTAGAAGGATGTAGGTTTATTTGCAGTCTGTGAACCAATTTTATAAGCTATTTCCAGAAAACACATTCGAGTTTGGGGTAAAAAAAAAAAAGTACCTTCTCCTTGTTACCATTAGAATGTATCTAAAAATTTTAAATGAAAAGCAAGCAGTGAATGGATCTGGTACCAATTATTCAATAACTAGTTATCTAATTGGTATAAATGTATCCACCCTATGCATGCATTGATAGAATGTCAACTGGGTGTTTTTGAAGACATGTCCAAATTGAGGATTCATGTGAATCCTCTCATTAATGTTTGTGAACCCTGGACATATACTGTCAGAGGCATAGGAATGATGGTGTGTAAGGATAGCAACTCAAGAACATCACATACAACACCTCTGTGAGAAACAGACCTGTTCATTCATAGCCTCGTGGTGATACATAGATGAATAGAAATGCATTAATGTAAGATGTAAGAGCTAGCTAGGAATATGCCTGAGCCATTGGTCAAACAACTGGAACTGAAAATAAGCTTCAGAGTGGTTATTTCATAAGCGACTTCGGGAACAGGTAGGCAGAGAAAAACCAGTCCAGGGGGACTAGCAGGATAGAGAATACTTCTATCTACAGAGGTTATGATAGTGACTCACTCTTTGAGAAAATCTTCCCCTGAACTTGTGATACAGATGAGGATAGAGCATTGAACACTTGGGATAAGTCAGCCCAGGGAAGAAAGGGAGAGAGTGTGGTAAGAGCAGTCAGCAAGAACTGCAGAGACTGTGTATGCCCAGCACAACCATCTGTGTCACCTGCTGTCGTTTCGGGCAGCAGCAAAGCGTGCCTCCTTCCCTGCTCCCTCTCTGCTGCCTATGCAGCAGCTTGCTACAGGGCAGAACTAGAACTCAAGTCTGGTAAAAAAAAAAGTGCAAAGATCAGCACAGCCAGATAATCTTGAGCACTTGCATTGCGGACATCACGGACGTGCACTATTCGATAATCATCAGTCAGTGAACACCCTACCATGGAGTTAGCACTGGGTGTGCCGTGTCCAGTGCTCTGAAACCAGATGCCCATGAATACCAGATTAATCAATGATACTACCGCTGGACTTGTTGGTGTCAGTCAGTATGGCTTTAGCTTAGTTGAATAAAAGTCATGACAGAACTGTATTTACACAAGAAGTCAGGGACATTTTTGTTTGAACAAGCTTTAACTCACAGAAAATTAAGATTATTTAAAAAAAGTTAGAAATAGAATTAAAGGCATTTTCATCTCCTTTGTATAAATACACTTAATTTTAAAACTTAATTGAAATGTATTTCATATATAAATTGTTCCCTACATTTATGTGTGTGTGTGTATGAATCAAATAATTCTTTTTCCAGTTATAAAAAGGAAAGCAAAATCTTTATTTCATTATATGATAAATAAACACTGAAAATGTATATTAAATGAATTTTTAAAATTAGTCAACCTGGGATCCAATACAGAATTGGAAAGAGACAGTGGGCTGAAGGAAACAGTAAATAGAGAGATTTAAATGTCGCTAACTACACATAAAGTACAAAGTTGGCAATCAAGACAGATATACCAGTGGCTCTCTACCTGTAGGTCATAACCCCTTTGAGGGGGGTCAAAGCACCCTTTAACAGGGGTCACCTAAGATTATCAGAAAACACAGAAATCTACATTACAATTCACAGTAGCAAAATTACCGTTATAATGTACCAACAAAAATAATATCATGGTAGGGAGTCACCATAACATGAAAAACTTATTAAAAGAGTACAACAATTTCAGGAGGTAATTATTAAGATTGCCTGCATAAAATACATGCACCGTGAGGTAGAGAAAATCAGAGCAGGAGTGAGGAATGTTGGAAGAGTAACAGAGACAAATATTAGGTTGCAAACATAACAATTCTTGCTTTTCAACAAGCACCACTCCTCTGCCTGTACAAGAGACCTGTAAGCATCCTGTTACCTTCACTAGATCAGAAAAGAAACGGTATTGAGATCTACACCATTATTTATTTACACAGCTAACAAATAGTCATTAAGCCCTCACGGGGAAGGCTTTGCTCCACACACGTCAGAGAAAGAACACGCTGGCAGTGTGCGGCCTGTTTGCTAAGGAGGGAAAATTTCAGTCTTGATGGAGTATCTAAGAAGAGTGATTGTGTTGTGACTGACAGTCTCGCAGAATAGAGTCAGGAAAGCAGTTCCCAAGTAAAATGATGGGTAGCTATGGTTTCGGGGTTAGTGACAGGAGAGGTTGGTATTGAACAACATGGAGGTCCAATACACTGGCACCATTTCCCATTTTACAGGGAGCAGAGAGAGAGATAGAGGAGAGAGGAAAGAGGAAAGAGATTGATTTTATCCAGACCATTTACTTATTAAATGACTTATAAAAACTTTTAGCCCAGGTAAATCTAATCTAAGTAATAATTAACAATCCAATTTCATAGTATCAGAGCCCCATGTTTGAAGAAATAATGGTAAAATTTTCCTGAATTTGTACAGGCATGAATCTCCAAACTTAGAAAGCTTAGAAAAATGCAAGTCAGATAAACTCAAAGAAATCTATGCCAAGACACACTGCAATTAAACCTCAGATCACTGAGAACAGTGTCTGGAATACAGCTGGAGAAAAGCCATGCGTTAGCCACAGAGAAAATCAAGGTGAACACCTGCTGCTCTTGCTCTTCTAAAATAATGGGACCAAGAAAAGAGAAACACTGAGTTTTCAAATATGGAAAGAGAAGAATGGTTGGCTGCCAATTCTACAACTGGCAAACAGTTTTTCAAGAATCAAAGTGGGAAAAAATGGCATTTTCATCTGAAACAAAACTAAGACTCTGTCACTTACCCCAGTTTCTCTTACTTCCATGTGCATGGGTATTCTGTCTGCATACATGTCCGTGTACCATGTGCACATCTGGTATCCTCAGAGGCCAGAACAGGATATGGGACCCCTGGAATTGAAGTCACAGACAGTCGTGAAGAGCTGGGCATTGAATCTGTGTCCTCTGCAAGGGCAGCCAGTGCTTATAACCACAGAGCCACCTCTCCAGTCCCTAACTTGTTCACTCATAAAGAATGCCTAAGGTAAGTAATTTAAGCCAAAAGAAAGTAATAAAAGATTCTCTAAAGACAATGAATAGAACCCAATGTGGCTAAACACGTAGACTATTTTTCTTCTGATGAATTTTATGTCATAATCAATTCAAATAAAAATTATTACACAATCTATATCAGTTATCTCACAAAATACCACAGAGTGGATGCCTTAGACAGCAGGAATTCATTTTTGACATTTCTGTGACAAGAAGGTCCCAAATCACATTTTCAGAGGTTTCTTTTCTCTGTCTCCACTGCCTGTCTTCATATAACTCCCTTGCTGCTTGCTTGCTGAGGTGGAGCTGAGAGAGAAATGCTCTCTGGTGTGTGTCTCTCTGTAAGAACATTAATCCTTCATGTTTAAAAGCCAGCTATGAGTGAGTACATGTGATAATTGTCTTTCTGTGTCTGGGTTGCCTCACTCAAAAGAATGTTTTCTTGCTCCATCCATTTCCTGCAAAATTCCAGCTGCCATTATTTTTGTCTGCTGTGTAGTACTCCATTGCGTAAATGTACCACATTTTCCTTATCCATTCTTTGATCGAGGGGCATTTAGGTTGTTTCCAGGTTCTGGATATGACAAACAAAGCTGCTATGAACATAGTTGAGCACATGTCCGTGTGGCACAATTGAGCATCCTTTGGATATATACCCAAAAGTTGTATTACTGGGTCTTGAGGAAGGTTGTTTTCTAATTTTCTGAAAAATCATCACACCGACATCCAAAGGGGTTGTACCAGCTTGCATTCCCACCAGCAATGCAGAAGTGTTCCCTTTCCCCCACAACCTCTCCAGCATAAGTTGTCATCAGTGATTTTTATTTTGGCCATTCTTACAGGTATAAGGTGGAACCTCAGAGTTGTTTTGATTTGCATTTCTCTGATGACTAAGGATATTGAACATTTCCTTAAGTATCTTTCAGCCATTTTAGATTCCTCTGTTGAGAGTTCTCTGTTTAGGTCTGTACTCCATTTTTATTGGATTATGTGATCTTTTGGTATCCAATTTCTTGAGTCCTTTGTATATTTTGGAGATCAGACCTCTGTCTGATATGGGGTTAGTAAAGATCTTTTCCCATTCTGTAGGTTGTTGTTTTGTCTTGTTGACTGTGTCCTTTGCTTTACAGAAGCTTTTCCGTTTCAGGAGGTCCAATTTTTAATTGTTTCTCTCAGTGTTTGAGTGTCTGTGCTGCTGGGGTTATATTTAGGAAGTTGTTCCCTGTGCCAAAGCATTCAAGTGTACTTCCCACTTTCTCCTCTATAAGATTCAGTGTGGCTGGCTTTATGTTGAAGTCTTGGATCTATTTGGACTTGAGTTTTGTGCATGGAGATAGATATGGATCTATTTTCATTCTTCTACATGTTGCTATCCAGTTATGCCAACACCACTTGTTAAATATGCTTTTGTTTTTCCATTTGATATTTTTTGCTTCTTTATCAAAGATCAGGTGTTCAAATGTAGTTTTTAAACATAAAGCAAAGAAAGCCAGCCTGCAAAGCACAATCCCAGAGAATTTAGACAACAGTGTGGACACTAAGAGAGACTTACATAGATATAATCTACATGGGAAGTAGAAAGTAGAAAAACACAAGATCTCCTGAGTAAATTGGGAGCATGGGGACCTTGGGGGAGGATTGAAGTGGGGAGGAGAGAGGCAGGGAGGGAAGCAGAGAAAAGTGTAGAGTTCAATAAATATCAATAAAAATGTATAAAACAAAGAGCCATGTCCATCAGTGAGTGGACTCACACATGGGGGTGCATCTTGACACACAACTTTTTCTGAGTGCTATCTTCAGGGTCTTACTTATGGATCCAGGATTACTATGCTTTTCCAAGCCCCCACCCCTACCCTTTTTGGTACAGACTTCCCAGTTTTAGCTATCCTGGAACTTGGGATCTTCTTGCCTCCTCAGACTCGCAGGTACAAGATTATAGGCACACATCACCATACCTAGCTTATTTTTTTCTGAATGTGTGTTGTGTTCAGAACTTCCCTTCTGTGTGGCAACTTCTAAGTGTAACCACAGTTTTTTAGTGGCAAAACCCAGGCTTTGGTAAACCCAAAAAACTACTTGGCAAACCATCCCAACATGCCAACGATGGGGAAGCTTTGTTAACCAATTATCTTTAAGAGGTGGGGCTAAGTTAAGGTGTGGCTATCTGGAACCCTGAGAAAAATGGGCGGGGCGCACTGCCCAGGAAATCACTCTCTCTGTAATTCCCATGGGGCACAGCAGAGCTTGGACTTCTCATTCCTGTTTCATTTGTTTTCCCCTTATATTAAATAAAAATATAATTATTTTATCCTAAAAAATTGTTTTGTCCTAACATTAATCCTGTTGGATCAGGGCTCTACTCTCAAGGTGTCACTGAATTCTAATTCCCACTTTGGCCTTTATTCACAAACATAGCCACCCTGGGCACTAGAGTTTCAAGGTGTGAATATTGAGTTAGGAGGGAACAAATGACCATTCCCTTCTGACACTCAAAACAAGGGTATTTTGGTGACTAGATGAAAAAGAGATCAAAGTGAAAGTGAGGTTTTTTGTTACACTGGAAAGGTATAATGTTGGTGCTAATAGATGGCAATTAGAGGGGGGATGTAACACCAAGATCATCGAAAGAACTATATAAAGCCATACACTCAGAAGCATTATAGATAAATCAAAATAGAATCTTAACTCATATTCCAATAACTCACAAGAAAGCAAGGAACAAGAAACAAAGCAATAAAACAGAAGAGGTCGGAAGCGGGGATAAACAAACGCAGAAAATCCGAAACTGTCTGAAGAACACAAGGGAAAGAAGTTCTCAGTGAGAAGATGATAAAGAATGTTTAAAAAGCAAGTACTGGTCTAAGGCAATCAACTTCTAGCCTCTCCCCCGTGTTACCCCCTGAAGTCAACATGACTTTGCCTTTTCCTATTTACAATTAGAACCCCCAATAAGGGCTAAGCCTCCAACTTGGACACCATGTACACTGCCCATGCCAATTGGTAAAGCTACTTAATCAAATAAAGATGGACTGCCGGGCTCTCCTGTGAGACACTAAAGCATTCCCCTGCAGAGCAGAAATAGAAGCAGCTGTTATGTAGGCTTGATATTTACAGAGGTTAATTTCATGTGTCAAGTTGGCTTGACATCCACACAGCTGGAAAGATGGTGTCTCTGGGTGTACCCAAGCAGGCGTTTCTGGAAGAGGTTACTGTTTAAATCAGTAGAATGAATAAAGAAGGACAAAGGTGAGCAGGTGATAGGAAATATTTTGATGCCTGGATAGAACACTGTAGAGAAGAGAATATATCCACTGCAACCTCCAACTCTTTTAATGCATGTATCATCTCTCTTCTAGGAAATCAGAACTCTAGGTTTTCAGGCCTTAAGAATCTAGGACTTACAACAATGCCTTACCCTCAGCCCCTTAAGCAATCACACCAAGAGTTTCCATAATTCACCAGCCTATAGATGACACACATTTTTGGATTTTTTTAAACCTTCATAATCACATGAGCTGGTTTCCATAATAAATTCCCTCTTATAGATCTTTATATATCCTATTAGTTCTGTACCACTGGAGAATCTTGAAACACATATATTATCCAAATAAAACTAACATGAATGGTGTTTCTCAATTTTTCTAAAATAATAAATATTTCAAAAGCTGGTGGTAGAAGTTTTAAGATTTTCATCCCTTTTCTATCTCAAGTAGGTAGCCCCTACCTAAGATTGCACTTTAGCCAACAACTACAGTCAAGGTGAGGGGCACCCCCACACACACACATACACACAGCATGGGTTCCGTTGCACAACAGATTAGGCACAAACCACACCCAAATACCTGTTTTCACAGAGAGATCCTTTATTAAGCCACTAAGAAAAGTTAAAATGACTGCTGTAGCATGATTAATAGAAATTCAGAGATAGAAATTGGGATTCAAGCTGAAGGTCAGAAAAGCAAAACAGTCAGCCACTGGCTCTTACCTCTACCTCAGTCCAAAATGGTGATCCTGTCTCCAGGAATCTCAGATTGAGACTGTGTCTGAGAGCTGTCTCCTGTCTAATTTTCCTTTCTAGGGCTGGGTTTAAAGGCATGCAACATTACTGCTTTGTTTCCATGGCAAACTAGTATGGCTACTGGAATTAAAGGTGTGTATCACCACTGCCTAGTCTGTAAGGCTGACCAATGGGGCTGTTTTACTCTCCGATCTTCAAACAAGCTTTATTTTTTTAAATACAAACAAAATATCACTACAGGTTGCTTTTTTTTTGTTTTGTTTTGTTTTGTTTTGTTTTTCTTTTTTTTTTTTTTTTTTTTTTTTTTTTTTTTTTTTGGTTTTTCGAGACAGGGTTTCTCTGTGGCTTTGGAGCCTGTCCTGGAACTAGCTCTTGTAGACCAGGCTGGTCTCGAACTCACAGAGATCCGCCTGCCTCTGCCTCCCGAGTGCTGGGATTAAAGGCGTGCGCCACCACCGCCCGGCTAGTACAGGTTGCTTTTTGACTCAGGCAGAAAAACAAAAGCAAATGACTTTGCAGTTACATTTATTAAGAAGAGAAAAAGGGGAGGTCTGTGTTAGAGGGGGGTAGGATATGATGGTAGAGGAGATAAAGGATGAGGGAAAAGGTGAAGGGGATAAGAGAGAAGAGGAAGGGGTATATACAGAGGGACAAGAGACTGCCTCTGGATAGAGAGGAGACAGACGGGGCCATAGACAAATTATAAAGATAAAGTGGGAAATCCTGTGTTAGGATGAGGTGTTTAATTTTAATTGGGCATGTTAGGAGAACCAAAGGGGATAGACAAAATGGCAGCTTACAGAATGGGAAAAGATCTTCACTAACCCAACATCAGACAGAGGTCTGATCTCCAAAACATACAAAGAACTCAAGAAATTGGTTATCAAAAGAACAAATAATCCAATAAAAACAGGGTACATATATAAACAGAGAACTTTCAACAGTGAAATCTAAAATGATTGAAAGACTTTAGAAAATGCTCAACATCCTTAGTCATCAGAGAAATGCAAATCAAAACAACTCTGAGATTTCATCTTATACCTGTGAGAATGGCCAAGATCAAAAGCACTGATGACAACTTATGCTGGAGAAGATGTGGGTTAAGGGGAACACTTCTGCATTTCTGGTGGGAATGAAATCTGGTACTGCCCCTTTAGATATCAGTATGGTAATTTCTCAGAAAATTAAGAAACAACTTACCTCAAGACTCAGAAATACCACTTTTGGGTATATACCCAAAGGATGCTCAATTGTACCACAAGGACATGTGCCCAACTATGTTCATAGCAGCATTGTTTGTCATAGCCAGAACCTGGAAACAACTTAAATGCCCCTCGACTGATGAAAGGATGCAGTAGATGTGGTTCATTTACACAATGGAATACTGCACAGTGGAAAAATAATGACATCTTGAAATTTAAGGGCAAATGGATGAATCTAGAAAACATCATATTTAGTGAGGTAACCCAGAAAGACAAATATAATATGTACTCACTCATAAGTGACTTTTAGACATAAAGACTTTTAGACCAGCCTATTCACAATCCCAGAGAACCTAGAAAACAATGAGGACCCTAAGAGAGACGTACATGGATCTAATCTATATGGGAAGTAGAAAAAGACAAGATCTCCAGAGTAAATCGGGAACATGGGACCATGAGAGAGGGTAGAAGGGGGGAGGGTAGGAGAGAAAAATATAGCTCAATAAAAACAATAAAAAACCCAAACTTTTGATTGCTGGACTTTAATACTTCAATAGCTGGACATTGGTAGTCAGCCTCAGGAGGAGAAGTGGTCAAAAAAGGAAATAGACCTTGGTGGCTAGCTTTAGAGGAATGTAATCTAACATTGATTTTAGTAATACAGACAGAATGGGGGAGAAGGGCAAGGCTTGCCAGAGCCACGTGCTTGAGTGAGCTGGTGTCCCTTCACAGTACACATGTGCAGTAGAAATAGTTCATGTTATCCGTATATCCTCCACAGAAGGGTTAGTGTGTCGTGGAAAAGACATTCTGGGGAGACTTGAACACGCATTAACCCAGTCAGTGAACCAATAACCAACTGAAGTATGGGTACCATCAATGGAGTTTTATTGGGGTTACTTACAAGAATGTGGGTGAGAGATTACTTACAGGAGCAGAAATGACTCAAAGACAGCTGCATTACCAATGCCCACCCCAGCAAAGGTGACAGTTCACCAAAGATAGAAACCTGGAGCACACTGCACCTCTTCCAAACAGCTCAGTTAGTCTTTGATTTAGGCAATTTGGATGGTCTCTGCATTTTCATCTGAGTCTTCTCAGAAGCTTTGCTTGTCTGATTGTAACTCTCAGAGGAGGAGGAGCCTGGTGAACCTGGTCAGTTTCAGGGACTTCCTGAAGCTATTTTGAGTTGCTTACTTCCTGTCTCATGGAGCTTCCCTGCCAGACGGACTGTTTCAACCTGAGAGGAAAGTGCTACAGAACAGTGTGAAAGTCACATGGCAGATAGTCTGCACAGCACGAAGGCTTTCCAAACCTCCTAACAGGCCTATGGAGTCTCACAGTAAAAAAAAAAAACTAAGACCATCACTATTATATAAGCAAGCAAAAGGAATGAAGGTTGTCATTACCACAGTGGCTTAAAATCTCCAGAGCACTTTTCATCTTTCCAGAGATTTAAGAGGTACAAGTGTTAGGTGTTCCCAGAAAAATGCAGCATTTTCTACCTCATTTAGTTACTGAATTGGTTTGATATTTGTAATACTTTATATGTCAAAGTGTAACCTTTCGTGTTCCTTTAAAAAAAAGTGGTTTAGAAACTGAAAAGTGGTTTTTTTTTTGAAGCTCAAGGTTGAAGAAGGAGACATTTAGTTCACTGGAAGGAAAATCAAACATGAAGATCACCATCAAGGAGACCCAGGATTGAGGGCTACCTCTCTAAAACACTTCTCTAGACAGATTCTTGATCTCTCCTTACCATAAAGAAAGAGCGGCGAGGGCGTTCTGGAAAAAAAAAAATTAATTGAAAGCTACTTTCCACGCCTCGGGGAAAAAAATACTTTATATTTTTATGGGGAAAAAACAACACAGAAATGGTTTTCCCTGTAGATCTCCCAGAACAAAAACCTACTTCTCTTATGATCTTGAGGCAAGTTAGAATATACAGCAACATGTTTCTTGAAAGTAGACAAATCACCCAAAGATGGAGCCACAGACATCCCCTGCAAAAGGATCCCAGCACTGTATGTCACAGAAAGTGCCTTTCTAGAAGGTGGTATTGTCTGACAAGACGCAGCATGGTTCTCTCAATAGAAAATGAGTGACTGTGAGCAAACTAAATAAGAGAGCTTCGACTGAACCTTTCTTCTATCTACCATCATTTCCTGTCTGCCCACCATCAATAGCTTTCTGAATGCTAAGGTGGAAATCATTGTCTAAAATCTGATTGAAAAAGCAAGAGTTTAACTCTTCGACCTCTCATGTTTACATTCCAAGGTGGAAGCAGCTGTGTCATAATCCAAAGTAAAGAACATAAGAAAAGTCTAATTTCAGTGCCGTTAAAGTCTATGTCCTCTGTCATTGGCAAATGTTTATCTTCAATGTTTCCGTGAGATGTGAGATGACAGACAGGTTTTGCCTCCTCCACCGGGAATGTTTATTTTTGCACTGGTTGAATCTTTTAAAGCCCAGATTAACCAGCAGGTAACTTACACAAGTTTTCCAAGCGACATTCTTGAACTTGGGAGTTTTGATCAAACCTAAGTCCTGAGATTTAATATCTGACACAGTCAGAAACCAGAGATTCTGGTTGCATGTCAGTCGTCTGAGTGGCCCTAACTAACCCATAGCTTCTAGTGCAGTGTGCACTGTAGGTTTAGTTAAGAGACTGGAGGAATCTGTACAGCAGTTTGGAAGTGTTGAATTAATCTGCACCATAAATAAACACCACAAAATAAAGCAACCCTAACAATGACCTCGTGGTGGAGAAACAACAGGGATGCTAAAGTTATGCCAAGGTGTTTTCTAAAGAGAAGAATTAATGTCTCGGGGCGGGGGGTGGGTGGGGAGTGACTACCAGAAGACTGCTTACTAAAAGAAAAGAGAGAAACATTAACACTTATTCAGGAACATGTTCAGATGTTTAGATAGTGGTTACTTATCTTTTATTTTGTACATAAGAAAAATATACTCAAAGAAATAAGTGATATCTCAGGCTGACCTCCAACTTACTATGTAGCCGATGATGACCTTGAACTTCTGAACCTCCTTTTCCCAAACACATTCTGAGATTTACAAGCAAGTGCCACCATGACCAGCTTTACGCATTGCTGGGGACTGAATCCAGGCATTCCTGCACACACACGAGGCAAGCCTTCTCCTACCTGACCTACCTCCCCATCCCTGAGTACTCATTTTCTGTATACTACACTATTCCTTTTTACTTAGGGCTAACGGGAAAATAAACATTAAGAAAAATGAGTGAAAATTTACTTTGTTTGAGCAAAAGATTGTAGGGTTAAATAGATTTAGTGGAGAAAAGAAATACTTGGTAAGGGAATAAACTAACCATCAGATTCACAAGTATTAGTTTATCTCTACTATCTAAGAAAATGAAAATGACTACAGTGTTAAATAAAATCCAAGTAAAAGAAAATCTCTGGAGTCTGAAAAAAAGTCTGTAATACAAATTAATGGTTTTACAAAAAATTTCATTTGCCTTTTGTAAGATGAGGAAAATGGGGATATCGAGCGTAAAGCCAATTTGTCTCACATGAGAGATGGTACAGTAGGAGTGATAATTCGTTTCCCTATGAATTTCAGAGTCAGGATTTATTAGAAACAAATAATACAAGGCAATTTTAAGTGACAGCAGCTCTTCCTGCAGACTCAGGCAATTGCCACTGAAAATATCAACATGGCAGATACCTGCATATGCATTTATAGAATAGCTCTGATCACCGAGGCTGTCCATAGGTGACAGTGACGCAGATTACACTTCGCACAGGTGGCTTTCCCAGTACCTTCCATCATATTGTTAGCATCCAGGCATTATGTTGGTCCACCCCTGTCAAGGAGCACCTGATGTGGGATGTCCTTCTGTATATGTGTTACTTTTATTGGTTAATGAATAAAGCTGCTTTGGCCTATGGCAGGGCAGAATATAGCAAGGCTGGAAGAGAGAGAGAGAGAGCAGGTGGAGTCAAGGAGATGCCATGTAGCTGTCAAAGGAAACAGATGCCCAGAACTTTACTGGCAAACCACAGCCTCGTGGCAATACAAAGATTAATAATTCAAGTTGCAATTAATTCAAGATGTAAGAGCAAGATAAAAATATGCCTGAGTCATTTTGCCAAGCAGTGTTGTGATTAAAATAGTTTCTGTGTGATTATTTGGGTAAGGGCAGCTGTGAAATATAAGAGCTGTCTTTCACTACATGCACCTGTCAGCATTCAGGCAAATACTTAGCCCAGGGCCCTATAGCCATCCATAACCAATCATGCACTGTATAGCTGTGTAAGGCTCTGTACAAGGGGCAAAAGGTCCCTTTAAGAGACAATCTCTACCCATTCCGGCTCTCTCTTTCCCACAGCTCCTCTGAGGAGGTAGGCAGGCCTTTGTGTCTCCCCTCTTTCCCTCTCTCCCTAATTGTCTCTCCATCTCTCTCTGTCTCATCCTATCTAACTGTACTCTCTCTCTCTCTCTCTCTCTCTCTCTCTCTCTCTCTCTGTGTGTGTGTGTGTGTGTGTGTGTCTGTCTGTCTGTCTGTCTGTCTTCCCACAAGGCCACTCTGTTCTTCCCTTCTCTCTTTTCGCTCCCTTCCTTCCCAATAAAACTCTCCACATGAGTGAGTTCTATATGGCGTATCTGTCTCTCACCTGCCATGGGGCCCCTTGGCCTCAATCCACCAAAGTCCCTCTCTCGGTGTATCATAATATATATTTCTAGAATCTTCCAACTATTTAATCAGTACATGAAGCCTAATTCCTTTTTCTTTCAATCTTGGCATGTAAGTGACTTGCCTATAACCTATTTGGTTATTTATTATTTTTATTTATTTATTATTGATTATTTACTGATTATTTATCAGTGTCCCTGGGATGATACTGAATGACAGTTAGGTTTTATCTTTGCTAGATAGGAGACACTCTTACAGATTCCCACCTCTTTGAAAGAAGTCCAAGTCAGCTTGCACAGACAGGCAAGGAGACATTCTGAGATGACCTGAATGAAATGAATTGCCTGCCCAGTACCAGCACTCGCCAGTCCCGTGTGTTTCTATCTCTAGTCACTACCAGTCTGGAACTTCCAGAGCCATGATGGCCTAGCCAAGACACCCAGAAGTCCTGGCCTAGAGACACCAGAGAAATAACAAAATGATTCTTTTGGCTTCAGACTCTGAATCTGGAGTCTATCGTTTTTCCCTCAACAATAACTAATAACAAATATGACCAAAGCTCTGAATATAAGAAAAGAGTGGACATAAAAGAGGGACAGGGATACACCTACATGAATTACCCCGTGTTATTTCTATGTGAGTCCTCCTCCTACTGCTTCTGGGCATGCACAGCACGGCTGTAGTGTCCAGGATGACAGTCTCAGAACAGTGCGTTCTCAGCCTGAAAAAATATCTGGAACTATAAAGTGTGCAGAAAAACTCCTGGAACACCAGGCACGGTCTGTGTTCTCACCACAGGGAGATGCTTTGTGAACTCCAGCTGCCTAAGGATGGAGAAAGAAAAGGACTAAAAATGAAGTCATTATTAAGCTACTTACACATTCTCTATATTCAGTCTTGAAAGTTAAGAAAACAGAGACAAAAAATTAAAAAAAATCCAATTCTAGAAACACAGCAGGGCCAGGGAAGATATCGAGCATGGAAAGCATGCGCGATGATATCATGTGCACTTGGATATTTTAGCCAGGTGAATGGAAGAGTAAAGGAGAGTCTTCCTGGTGCTAAGAATGCCATACCTCAAATTCAGGGAGTTGGAGAAGGCTCTGAACTCGCTATGTTTATTAACAGAATAACAACCAAAGAATTGTTGCAAGGAAATATGAGACCTATGTAGCCTGCTGGATCCTCCCCGACATATTTGTCTGCTTGGAGGTGAGGGGAAACATGAGGATTGAGAAAGAAATAGACAAGAGACAACAGAAAAAGCCAGGAGGATATCCGGTAAATACCGAGATGGGCCTCTATCAGGATCTATTGAGTTCCATCCTCAGCACTCCTTCAGGGTTCAGAACAGGACTTCTGTGACAGGAGAAAACTGGCTTGGGCACAAGATCTGAGGTGGTGGAACAAACTAACTGACTCAGGTGCATTTGCCATGCGTGTTTCTTTATTCCTTGGGGAAAGATGAAAGAAGGGAGAAAGAAGAAGCATAGTATCCTACAGAAAAAGTCAGGTTTATCCCGCTAGGAAACTATAGAAGGGGAAAATGCCATGATTTCACAAGATTCTACAGAATTGACGGTCACTTGTCTAAAGGACAGGTGTGCCAGTAGCTCTGCAAAAATCGATTACTCCAGATGGGGTGTTATGTATACACTTCCCATGGAGAATCCAATAGATCTGTCCGCTATACATTTACTATACAATACTGGGGTTCGCCACAGGCCTCATGTTTATTTCTCACAGGTTTTACATATCCCAATCCAAAAAGGAGGGAGAAGGCAAAAGACTTCTTTACCAAGATACAAAGAACAAACAAACAAATTACCTTCCTAACACCCTAGGTCAAAACATCCTGTTGGTAGCCGCACTTTAGGTCAAACCTCCTGTCATATACCCTTGAGGGAGCAAGAATTGGTCTGAACTCTTTGACCTTCACTCAAGTTGGAACATATCTCCTTCTGTGGGCTCCCACAATAGTCCAAACAATAAGCAAATAGCTGTATCCTTACTATTTGTTGAGTGGTAAAGTCAGTTTGATGGCTTCATCTTATATATAGTTAAAAAAAAGCAAAGCAGAAAAGTGACCATATAATCCAATATATAACAGGGTCAGAAAACATAGCTTACCAAGTTTTCCAATTTGGGGACATTTCTACTTCTCTAACCAAATTTCCCATAATTTAAAAAGAGAATTAAGCTATTTCTTCCACTTTGATCTCCTGTAGGTTAGGTTTCTTTACCTCAGTACAGAAAGGAAAACGGTATTCAAAAGTTATTGATTAATACTGAATTGAAAACTCAGTGCAATTCTGCATCAAGTCTGTAGAATTCTTTCTCTCATTGACGGATCTGGATTTGTTTCATTTTGAACAATCCTAGCAGCTGGGACTACAAGAGGCAGCACTGACCTTCTCTCTGATAAGTTCTGTAAGAGGTGGAAAACTTTGCCAAGACAGGGCAAGGATACCTCAAGCCCAGTACACCCAGGAACGCGCTCCCAAGTCCACTTCCAGGAGAGGATTCACTGCTACTCCTAGAACAGCTCTTTGCATTAAAACCACACCAAGAGTAATGATCCAGCCAGCCACAGACCACGACAGCCAATCACAGACCACAGCACTGTCTTGGTTACATTTTCACCATGAACTTGTCATCACTGGAGGTCCCACAATTTCACACGACACCTCTGGGGACCCTGTCAATGCACAGCTCGAACACTATAGGCTGTATTTTCTGTCTTCTGATCCCCACACTTGGGAGCTGCTTTGGAACAGCTACGTAGAACTACTTGATAAAGCAATCCAACAGAAGTATTCTTAAAAATAAATACAAAAGGGAAAGCTACTGGGATTTAACATTTCAAGATAATCTAATTCAAATTCAGTCAGAAATTGAAATATGCATAAAATAGCCCTTGAAACTCCTATGTAGTTTTTTAAAAATCAAGTCGGGAACTTTTTTTTGCCTCCCCAGAACTATCCAGCTCCATTTTCCTATCTCCTTTTTCACAACCTCTTCTGTCTTAGAAGTTTAGCTTTGCCAGTGTGGAACAGTGAGTGCGTGAATGCATAAATACATAAACACCTTGCATATACAAATGGCTGAGTTAACAATGTCTTATTACATAGGCTGTTCTTAGAAGCAAACATCAATCTAGCCAAGGGCTGCAGACCTCTCCATTAGGTAAATTTGCCTGAATGGTGTTCATGAAGCAGTGCATTCCCTAGTCACCACTATTAGCACACAGTCCCATCCTTCTTGAGGCCTGCATAGTTCTATAATTCTATCTATGTTGTCACCCTAATTGTAGACTGCCAAAAAGAAACCCAGACAGTGGATAAGCCATTAAAAAAAGTTGAAAAAACCCTACATATTTGTTTTGTTTTGCTTTTATTTTTCTCTCCTACAATAATCTTGTCTGCAGTTTTCCCCTTTCTCTACTACTCCATGTAGTCCTTTCCACCACCGCCCCTCTCACCCAGATCCACTCCTCCTTCCTCCATTTCCCTTCAGAAAAGAGCAGGCCTCCCAGGGATAGCAACCAAGCACAGCATCACAAGACACAGTAAGACTAGGCACAGACCCTCATATCAGGGCTAGATGAGGCATCCCAGCAGGACGAAAAGGATCCCAAGAGCAGTCTAAAGAGGCAGAGACACCCCCACACCCACTGCTAGGAGTACCACAAAACACCAGGCTACACAACCATAAGGTATCTGTAGAGGACCTAGCTCAGACCTATGCAGGCTCTGTGATTGCTGCTTCAGTCTCTGCGAGCACCTATGAGCCCTGTTTAGTTATGTAGGCCCTGTTCTCTTGGTATTCTTGATTTGTTTTAAAAGCACAAGAATGAAGTCGTTCATCACATCTTTGCCTGAGAGAGAGCTCACCATACTGAAGAGTGGCCTATTTAGATTTAGAAGATAAAAAGAAAGGGCTTTGCATGCATGACTTAGTTTGAGGTAAAGAGGTAAGCCTGGAGCAGGATCCATGTTCTGCAGGCAGCGAGATAGGGAGAATTTCAATTGTCAGTGGGAGAAGGTAAACAGTACACGTTCCTATTGAAAGTCCTGGGAAGGAGAACCCTTCCTCTCCTTTAAGCCCAGGCTCACAGCTTCCACCATTCTGGATCTGCACAACATGGCTCAAGTGTCTAAAATGCAAGTCTTAGAGCAGAGCACTCTTAATCTGAAGAAAGCTCAGTCACAGCTGGTGCTGTGTGATATTTAGTTTCTGTTCTGACAAATAAGACTTGCCTGGAGATCAGAGGGTGGAGCTAGGCACTAGTTAACCATAAAAGCCAGGCAGTGGTGGCACATGCCTTTAATCCCAGCACTCAGGAAGTAGAGACAGGCAGTGATAAGCTCTTTCGGACTAAGGAATGAATGGGCGAAGAAGGAACAACTGATGGAGTCAGAGGGATGTTTTGCATGCCAGTTCCATTCAGGAAGTGTACTCTAATTCCATAATGGTTTATTCCTATTTCCTGGATTTGACCAGGTCTTGGCCCATTTTCTGGAACTTGGCAGGTTCTGTACCCTATACCCTAACCACCACCCTGATAAGATGTTCTGCCAAATAATTTTGAAACATTCAAGCCCCTACATAACCAAAAATGCCTCTGAAAATCCTTGAAAATCCCCAATCTTGCAGTGTTGAGGGCTATATAAACACCACTGTTTCCTATGTTCCCTGACATTTTCTCCAATCCCGCTTTAGGGAGATAGCTCTACCTGACAGAAAATAAAGCTTGTATAATTTGACCAAAGAATTTGGGTAGTGGTCTTTATTCTTATTGGGTGGGATCAGTATCACCATAAACTCTTATTTGGATGTTCCCACATACTTTCAAAGTATGCTATGGATCAAGTTCTATGGAAGTGATGGGCATAGAGAGTCATGGAGACATAGCGTCCTCAGAGGCTCATTATCTAGGAAAAGAAGGTCCACTCCAGCATGGGGTAGTAGAGCAGGCCTATTAAACACATATACCCATCTATCACATAGGTGAGGGAGATAAACCCCACTCTGTAATGGTCCATATTTCCCATGTGGGAAGCATTAGTGAAGGTAGTTCCACTCTTCACTCTTAGTCTAGTCATCTATACATCTGAAAAGCATGCATCTGATCTCTGAAGGCCCCTTTTTAAAAACCGAGGTTCACTCTTCATCCTTCTGCTACTGGTACCCACATCTCCTTGTAGAATGCAGCTAAACACACTTGGGCAGCAAGATTTAGGGTATGAGAAATAGCACCGGGAAGGAAACAGCCAGCAGAGCTGTGCATGTTGCCTGGATGCAAGACCACCTGTCAGGACCTAGATTCAACCAGAACTGTAGATGTCACAGACAAATTTAGCTCATCTGAAGAATAGGCTCTTCACAGGTCTATCACAATAAAACAAGGAGATGGTAAGAAATAAGAACTCCAAAACCTCCAAGGCGTGCCAACAGAGGTTAGAAGTTCATGAAATATCGAGGAATCTTGAGAACTCATATTTTTCAACTCCGTTTAGAGATGCTGTTGAGTCAGGTTTGGAGAATATTGGCTTGGAGGTAAACATGCTCTGCCAGAGTGTGGATGTAGACCACCTAGGGTGTCTCTCAAGGCTGGGTAACAATCAATACTAAAGGGGGTGTGTGCATTCACCAGACATGACCTAAAGCTATTTGGGGGCCAACAGGTCTGCATGTGAGTGGAAAAGGTCAAGAGAAATATGGTACCTCTTTGTAGTAATATTTTGTTTGTGTTTTAACAAATAGAGCTTACCTGAAGATCAGAGTGCAAAACCAAGCCACTAGACACCAGGCAGTGGTGGCACACACCTTTAATGCCAGGACTAGGGAGATAGAGGTAGAGGAAGCTCTGTTAGTTCAAGGCCACCCTGAACTATACAAGATTGAATATGTCTAAAAGAGAGATGGAGCTCACACAAAGGTGATCCCAGTAGTTTGGATTCCATGCCTTTAATCCCAGCACAAGGGAGGTGGAGAAAGGAGCGATATGGCTGAGTGGAGAGAGGAATGTGAAACAGGAAGAGACAGAAGCTCAGTGCAATCTGAGGAGCAGTCAGTCTGAGGATGCCGTTTGAGGACAGGATCACACCTTTGGTTTCGTGATGGAGTGGCTGGCCGCTCCGCTTCTCTGATCCCTCAGCTTTCATCCCCTGATAGCTGACTCTGAGTTTTATTACTACCAATTAGAATTCGTGCTACATCCCTTAAGCCAGGAAACACAGGCATAGATCTCTTCTCTCACAGATTAAACAGAAACAAAGAAGCATTGTTAACCTAGAGTTAAAAAAAAATCTCTCACATCAGAAAAAGAACAATAAATTAAGAGAAAAATCACTTGTTTTTTTAGCTAAGCATAATAGCACAGCTAGAAGAAGAATGTCAAAATATAATTTCAGAGTTGGAAACACATTTTTCACAATATTTCAGAATAAAAACATGTCACTTAGCTAGTAGAGGATCTGGCCAGATAAATCCGGCTTATAAGAGAACTCAGAAATACATACAGATGAATATGGATGCATATGATGGCAAGGGAAAACTCGAAGATGATGGTTGCAGGCCTGAAAACATGACTCATGTTATTCTCAGAGCAATGAGACTTCAGTGTATGATTTTATCTTTGCTACTGAGTGGAAACATTTGATCTCTACAGGGCAAAATTCCACAATTAAATGTATAACTTCCTAAAACTTGTGTTAATACCTTTTAGAGCAGTGGTTCTCAACCTGTATGTCTAGACTCTTTGGGCTCAAATGACCCTTTCGTAGGGGTCACATATCAGATATCCTACATACCAGGTATTTGTATTATGATTCAAAACAGTAGCAAAATTACTGTTATGAAGTAGCAACAAAATATTTTTTATGGTAAGGAACTGCATTAAAGGGTATCAGTATAGGAAGGTTGAGGA
Organism: Arvicola amphibius; assembly: GCF_903992535.2. Classification (NCBI taxonomy): domain Eukaryota; kingdom Metazoa; phylum Chordata; class Mammalia; order Rodentia; family Cricetidae; genus Arvicola; species Arvicola amphibius. The sequence goes on from NC_052048.2 coordinate 92,394,510, forward strand.
CCACTGTCCTAAGGGAACTTCAAAGGCTATAACTGTAGAGTATCAAATGGTCTTTTGATGTACCATGCTTTGAAAAGACAGGTTGTCAACATACTTATTATTTCAAGTCTGGGGTATTTTTTCTTAACTGGGGTGGTCAACACTTATTTGTAAAGTTGATGCTTTACCACAAAAAGTGCTGGCTCCCTGGGGTGTCAGCCTAATTGATTCACTAACAGTATGCTATAGCATTTAGTACAACAAAATCCTGGGGAGTGACCCACAGGCTGTTACTCAAGAGGCTTTGTGCTGCTTTTTAGGCAGCTTTCAAAAGGCTTTTGCTTTTTGCACATCTACTCCAAGGTTAAGAAACCCGAACCTAAAACTTGATTCTCACATTATTTCATCTGATTAATCAGTTCAAGAAAGTAGATTCCTCTTTTCCTCAGTGTCTCCCAAACTCTTAATTTATTCCCTTTTGGTATTTAGAAATAAGACTCTCCCTCTACAGCCCAAGCTGGATCAAACTCACTGTGTGACTCAAACTAGCCTCAGGCTCCTCACAGTATTTTCACTCAGCCTGCCAAATGTTAGGATTTCAAGCCAAAGCCACCATGACCAGATACCTCCTGAATTTTCCAAAGTGCTTAGCCTACCAGGAAGTAGGCCTTTTTTGATCAGCAAACTTGGAATCTTTTCAGCCATACAACAGGCACCAGGACAGACCTCCAGAGGGATGTTTTGCATGCCAGTTCCATTCAGGAAGTGTACTCTAATTCCATAATGGTGAACTTATCATAACTAATGAATTAGATTTTCAAAGATGATTATCAAGAATATCCTTCATCCCATGATCATCTCTTTTATTGAATCTTTGAAAACAATCATTCTACTAGAACATGAAGAGACCCAATAAAACTGGGGATTTTTGGTAGACAGGTAAAACAGAGTATCATTTTTTTTAGGTTGTCTACTAAGAGGAGAGTCAAAAAGAGAAATAAAGGGCTTCCTCATATTTCTGTAACACAAGAGAACATTGAAACCAAAGCCAGCGACATTCCGGGATGAATGACCACAATTAGTTTGCATTCATCAGTTCATTTAATTCTGTGTAATTAATTTTTGTTTAGCTGGATCTTTTGCCTGCAACCTATCATAAATTCATGTGGGATTTTATTTTTTGCTACAAAGAACTCTAAAAATAGGTGCCCCTTGGTGCCCTGTATCAGTTATCTAAGCAATGTCAGGGTAGAACTCACCTTTATGTCAATTCCTTCTAATAAGAGTTTAAAGTACTCAACGCAGGGCTGGGAAACAAGCATAAGAACCTCAGTTTAAATAGCTAGCATCCATTTAAAGAGGCGTGGAAGCTGGAGAGATTGCTTAGCAGTGAAGAGCACTTGCTGCCCTTCCAGACAACCAGAATTTGCCTCCCAGAACTCTCATCTGAGGCTTCACACCTGCCTGCAGTTCCAGCTCTAGGAGACCCAATGCCTTCTCCTGAACTCCTCAGTCTCCTGAACACACATACCACACAAATACACAAATACCCACACAAATAAAATAAGATAAATTGGGCAGCACTATGACCATGTACAACTGTAACCCCAGTACTGGAACCACTCAAGGGATAGTTTGGAAAGTGTAGACACGGGAAGTTGACTGGAACTTGCTGCCAAGAAAATCGTCTAATGAGACACACTGCCACAAGGGAATATGTGGAGTATAAGACAGGAAGATTCCTGGCATCCTTCCCAGAACTCCAGGCCTACACACATAGGTGTGCACACACTTGCATACATCATACACACACACACACACACACACACACACACACACACAATCTGACAGTTATTTCCACACAACTCTGAAATTGTTCCTGTAGAAACCTCAGTTCCTAATCTGAAGCTTGTACCAAAGTCTCACATATGTGAGAAGAAAGTAATCCCAATATTGATGAGAGAGAGAGAGAGAGAGAGAGAGAGAGAGAGAGAGAGAGAGAGAGAGAGAGAGAGAGAAATCTGTCCAGGCATACCACACAGCTCTTCCCTTGGGGATAACTAGTGCTTAATCTCATGTCTTTCAATATTAAAAACATGTTAGGGACCTAGATTCATTGATTAATTGCTAGAACCTTTGGCTCCATCTTGAAAATGCAAAACTTAATAACCTTTTACTACACAAAAGAAACAAGTACCTACACACTGAAGAGGCAATCTTCCCCTTTACACTTGCCATGGTCCAGAGGCACTGCCATGGTGTTAAGCCATGTCTAAGAGAGAAGCATAACATACTCATATGATTATAAGGTAAAATAGTGAATCCTTATATTTTCAGCAACTTTTTTGGAAAGCCAAAAGGGAGCTAAGTTGTAAGACATCTGAGATATTTTCTTCCTGGATGAATGGCTGACCTTGGAAAAATAAGGTCAAAATTATTATTATCAGAAGACAGATGGGGTTGCTCACTTTTTTGGTCACTTGAGATTTTTATTATGGGGTCACTTAATATTTGATCAACAAGAGATAAATAGACAAAGAGATATTTCCATCTCATGAAATATTATTTGGCCTTTAAATAGAATGAGGCACAATGTTCCATACTACAATATGAATATTAACTTAAATAGGCATGCTAAGTGAAAGACACCTGTTAGGAAAGATCACACATGATAAATTTCATTTACATAAAATGTCCCGAGAAGGTAGATCCATAGACATAAAAATATGTCGGTGGGCTGGAAGCAGCTGAATGAGGAGTGTCTGCTGCTGAGCACAGTGATGAAATTCTGGGAGTAAAGCATCCTCGTAGGTCACAACTCCAAATGTGCAAAGTATACCTGATCATGCAGCTGAAAGGGCTGAATCTGATGGGGTGTGAATTATATATAAGAAGCCATTGTGCTTTAATTACCATGTAATCAATAAATATATTGTGGTTGTTTGAATGAGTTGTTCCCTTTAGTCTTGGGCATTTAAATGTTGGGGCCCCAGTTGACAGCACTGTTTGGGGAGGTTTAGAAGGTTTGGCCTCATCAGAGGAAGTGTATTGCTACGGCAAGACTCTAAGAGTTTAAGGACTCACATCATTTCTGTTTCACTCTCTCTGTTCCTGGCTTGCATTTAAAGATGTGAGCTTTCATCTTGCAGTCTTCAGACTCCATGCCTGTTGAAATTCTCTACTATCATGGAATCTAACCTTTGAAATGGTAAGCCCAAATCACCTCTTTGTTCTGGTAAGTTTCCTTGGTCATGGAGTTTTGTCACAGTCATAGAAAAGAAACTAACACATACATGTTTATGTTTTTTACTTCCCTACGCAATCAATAATAATCCCAATGATAATTGAGTTAAATCATGTTTTGACAAGAATGTGTAAAGACTGTGTAAGAAGAGTCATCATTTTCCATTGACTGTTAGGATAAGTTTAGAGGGTTTCACCTTCATTTTCAATGGCAGCTGATACATGTGTCATATGTTTGCATTTGTTAGTTATATTTGCTACATTTATATGTACATATAGTTCATGAACTGTTGTTCTGTATTCAAAGTTCTACGATTCCAGCATGGAAGAAAAGGAAGCCGAATATTACTGTGGAATAATGGACTTGTATCCTGTAAAGATTTGTCACTTTTATTAGTTTAATAAAATGCTTATTGGCCAGTGCCAGGCAGGAAGTATAGGCAAGGCAACCAGAATAGGAGAATGCTTAAAAGAGAAAAAAAGCTCAGTCTGCAGTCATCACCAGGCACAGAGGAAGCTAGATGAGAATACCTCACTGATAAAGGTACCAAGCCATGAGGCTAACACAGACAAGAATTATGGGCTAATGTAAGATGTAAGATTTAGTTAATAAGAAAGCCTGAGCTAACAGCCCAACTAGTTTATAATTAATGTAGGTCTCTGTGTGTTTGTTTGGGACTGAACTGCTGTGGGATCAGTTGGGACAGAAACCTCTGTCAACAGAATATTCAGTAGACACAGCCTTTACTTCTCCAGCTATAAAGTGACATTATTTAGATTAATTTATACTTCTCTTGTTTCAAAATGGTTTATTTAATTAGATTTTAGAAACTTTCAAATCTGCATTATTATTTTATCAGTAAAATAATTTAGTAAATGTTAAAAAAACTAAGCATAACAACTACCAAGAAAAAGAAAACCAAGAACTACAAAGAAAATCTAAAAACCATAAAGCAAAGGAAAAGTGATTCAAACAACAAACCTGTTAGTGTGTTTAAAAATTTAAAATTCATAAAATCTATTCTGAAAATCAAATATATCATATAGTATTAAAAATATTCATTGCTCATAAGGGATACACTATTCATGAAAAAATTCTGAAACACAACTGTGTAAAGCAGATGTAAAGGAGGCATTACTGGTACACTAAAGTGTCAACAGAATTTAAGATATTAAACAATAGAGCAAAGAGAATAAATTAGCCCTAATTAATGGTTTCCATCACAATGTCTCATTCAAAAAATCCTATGTGAGAAACAGCAGAGGTTTGAAGTATTTGAAGCAGTCTTTAAGAGGGTTAACAGACTAATGCACATTGAGGAAGAATTTTATACAACACACGAAGACCATTGTGCAGCCTTCAGTAATTTGAAGGACAAAACAAGAGTTAATCAATAGGCCCTGTTGATTCACAAATGCTGTGCTTTGCAAAAACTATGCTTCCCTTTCAAGTTTCCATGATATATTTATAAAAATTGATTGAAGAATAAGGATCACAATAAACTCTGACTCCAAAGAGTACATTCTACCAATGCCCTCAAAAAATTTAAACTAAGTGCTGATACCATAAAAATATCCCTGTAAAGTATTATTAGTCAAATGGAACAAAAAGAATTACATAATTGTTTAGATCAGGCTGTGCCTTGATTTAAGTTACTTAATATTTTGTAAAACAGTGTTTTTTTTCCAAACTTTACTGCTCTGAGAGACTTAATTTTACAATTACTTTTGACTCTGTTTTGAGGGTAGGGGTTAACTGATTGAGTGGGCCCACATAAACATCATCTATCCAGCACTACCTCTGAGGCACAGACTAATGTAAAAAGATTGCCACCCCATGGATTTATCAGGGTGAACTGAGACTACGGAACCACAGAGGCCTATTAAATTCATACCAAAATATGGAGCCCCAAAATTTACCAGAAACATCAGATCAAAGAAATGATGCAATATTATCCTTTGGACCCCATAAAACGGTAGACATCTACCACTCTGATGGCAATGCCATGTCCTCTGACATCTAGTATGTTCATAAGGAATTGATGGGTAGAGAACTCAGCTGCCTCAAGGGCTGCTCGATTCACTTTGTTGACATGGCCTCCTCAGCTGCCCATCTTCCTGTCAAACAGTCAGTACCTATCATTCATCTGTCTATCCACCTGTTCCAACCCTGGACCCTGCCCTGCCATGTCTCTACCTAGTTGGACTCAGCTCCACATCCTTACTCTCAAACTTCCTCCAGAACACCGGCCACTTTTTTTCTTGCTGGTTTGGGTTTGACTTCACATCAATACAGATCACATTTATATTTTTATCAGCCTAAAACTGAAACCTCTTAAAACTCACACAGCATGTTCATCTATGCTTCTGGCATGCTTCAATTGTGACAATAATAGCATTATAGAAAGTGTAACAGAATATTAATTCTCTAAATTTCTGGGCTATAGAAACAGCTATACCCTGAGTTCAACTTATCAGAAAGAATGGGAGGGAGAAAAGAGAGGGAAGAGGAGAGAAAAATTAAGGAATGGAGAAGAAAAATTAGAAAGGAAGAGGCATATTTTAAATTTAAGAAGCCATAATCATCACTTCGGACATTAAGTTAAATATGTAAATAAACAAATGGCATCCTAAGGAAAACATAAATTAAAAATATAATTAATTTAAAATTAATAATTGAGCCCAGTAATTTAAATTAATAATTTAAAATAAGCCCACGAATCTCTTTAAGTAAAAAAAAAAAAAAACAAGTTGAAATATAGCTCACACTAATTTAATTCAAGAAAGAATTTCTGAGTTAAATAAAACTTGGTAAAATGTCACAGAGCAAAATGTGGAATCTAAAGCAGGAGACTACTGTGCCCTACTCTATCATGGGCTGCTTAAGGGAGCTCTTTCTAATGCATCTTTTGTACAGTGCACACAGGAGTGAAAAGACTTAAAGGTAAAGCCTGTTCTTGTAGAAGCCTTCTTTTTTTGTAGAACATTAAAGGATAAATTTTTACCAAATATGTTTTTTAGCAACACAGAAATTTTCTGGCATTTTACCAATACACTCTATAACCAAAAAGCATTTTATTGCTGTGGTTATCAATACTGTGGAAGATATCAATATTTAGGAAGATCCTTGGCCAAGCACATTATTTGGCTAGGTAAGATGCCTTGCTCATCTTTGAGAACATAGATTATTATGAATAATGGATCAGGGCTTTTTTATGTCTTTCTTTTTGCATAATATACCTTTAATATGTAGCAAAGAAGAGCTTTTCAGAAAATAAATTTAATCAAAAACAGAGTATTCACAAGCTATGGAAAGGAAGTATTTGGGAATAAAACTGCAAGCAGGTTCTACAAGCAGGGCCCAGGAAAAAGTCGAGGGGTGGGATCTGCTGCTCCTATCTGGTCCTATTTCCATTCAGTTGTGCCAGGATAACTTAAAACTCAGGCTGAGGTTTCTAAGACAGCAGCGAGGCTATTTAGCATTAGCCTGAGCTGCAGGGAGACACCAGGGAGAGAGACTAGGTCTCTAAGCATGGCTACTAGTCTTAACAGCTGGCTTATATCCTAAGCCCTCTTAGAATACCAGTGCCAGTTTTGACGTGGGAATGATACCCTAAGCAAAAGACCAGGCTCTGCTTACACACCCATCCCAGGACTCAGGACAAAATATTATGAGAAAAGTAAAAACTTTAATTTAAAAAAAAAAGGACACCAAAAATCCACCTGACTTTGACATATATTCAGAAATATGCCTTAAATCTCTTAAGGAGTATAGACAACATTTTAATCAACAACATGAAAATGAAATACACCAAAGTTCTTACCTTTGCTCGAATTAGATTTTTCTCTAACAAATCACAACAAGAACAGATACCCTGGTGGTCACCTCTATTAACTGCCATCTTTTGAGCACACAACATGATTTCTAAAGTTTGTTCTGTTCAGTTGGTCAGTTTGGTGGATTTAACAGAACAAACAGAACAAACTTTAGAAATCGTGTTGTATGATCAAAATATGGCAGTTAATAGAGGTACCTATGCTGATTGATTGTTTTGGCAGCTCATAACAAACTATAATTATCTGGAAAGAGAAACCTCAACTGAGAATATGCCTCTAACACATTGGCCTGTTATCAGCTCTGTAACACATTTTCCTGATAAGTGTAAAGGTCCCAGCCCAGGTAGGGTGGTGTCATCCCTGGGTCAGTGGGCCTGTAGGAAGCAGGCTGAGCAAACCGTGAGGAACAATCCAGTAAGCAGCACACCTCCATGGTCTGCTTCAGTTCCTGCCTCCAGGTTTCAGCATTGAGTCCCTACCTTGGCTTCTCTTAGTGATTAATAGACTGCTACTGGGACATATAAATCAAATAAACCCTTGCCTCCACCAAGATGACTTTAGTCGTGGTGTTTATGACAGCAATAGACACAGACTAAGACATCAACAGTTGGTATATCTTACCTGAAGAGTCAGTGTTTTAGTATACAAAGCTCACCTCTGGACAAGACCTCTGGAGCCATTTCTATACCTTTCCACACTATGAAAGTTAGCTAACAGGGAAGAAGCTTACAGCTCTCTTCCAGACTGATTTCTCTATGCTCCATGATGGAAACACGTAGTGTCATCAGCAACAGGGTCTTGCTTTATAGTTCCAGTAAACAAACAAGAATATGGGCAATCTTTTGATTTTTAAGTTTCTTTTTCAAAAGTCAGTCAAGATTAGAAATTAGAAGCATTCAGTACCTAGGGATTCAGCATTTGGCAGAATTTCTAATAATAATAATGGTCAGTTTGATTTCTGAAGACAGTCAATTTCTAGATACTGATCTCAGCGAGAGGAGCATCATTATTATTACACCAGCATCTACTAGAAATTTGAAGTTGGTCAGTCCTGCTTGGTCTTATATAGTGGTCACTATCTACATGCCCCACTGTGGATTTAAATTTGAATTACCCAGAAATTTCAAGTCAAAATTCAGTTCCTTATATTCTCCTCACTTCAAGTGCTCAATAACAGATATAAAACGTTTTCATGATGAAAGAAAATTCTATTAGTAATACTATTTAAAGGCAGAAACCAAGGCACGCCTGTGCTGTGTAGGTCCCCATGTCTTCTGTGATCCCACATGATATGGGAGGGTCTTCTGTTTGAGTTGATTTCATTGGTTAATACAGAAACTGCCTGGCCCATTTGATTGGCCAGCCCTTAGGTAGGCGGAGTAGACAGAACAGAATGCTGGGAAGGGAAGTTAATAAATCACCATGCCTCGCCTCTCTGGGACAGATGCCTTGCCTCTCCTCTCTGAGACAGAGGCGATGAAGCTCCGGCCCAAGATGGACGTATGCTAGAATCTTCCCGGTAAGGCACCACTTCGTGGTGCTACACAGATTATTAGATATGGGTTAATCAAGATGTGAGTAAGAGGCTGAAACTAATGGGCCAGGCAGTATTTAAATGAAAACAGTTTGTGTGTTGTTATTTCGGGGCATAAGCTAGCAGGCACCCGGGAACCGGGCGGGATGAAAAGCAGGCCTGCCCGCAGCTCCATCACTACACCCATGAGTTCACCATTTAATCTCACATCAAGAACTGCAAAGATGATGATATGGTGGCTATCCAGAATCTGTCTGGGACCAGCTTCATCACCAGAAGTGGTTGACTATAGTTTTTGCTCCTTCATCTTAAAAAGTAGAATTTTTTGTAAAGTTAAATGTTTCTCTTCTTGAAAACATTACACATAAAATCATGTGTACCTATCTATACAGTACCATATAGTGTTTAGATACTTGTATACATTGTGTGATGATGAAATCAAGTGTCATAGTTAGGGTTTCCATTGACCATGATCACAACAACTCTTATAAAGGAAAACATTTAATTGAGGTGGTTGTTACAATTTAAAAAAAAAAACAGCATAAAGGAGTCCTGCCATACAACAGGGCTCACACAGAGGTTTATTGGAAAAGGAGAGAGAAGGGGTGAAGGGGGCAGAGAAGGGATCAGAAATGGGGATTGGAGGGACAGAGATCCATCCCTGGGGACAAGAGTGACAGCGGAGAGATAGAGGGAGGGGGCAAGGTCCACCTTATATAAGGGAATATAGCAAATGTGCACAGGAGGTGCTCTTAGTGGCTGAGGATGTATCCTGTCAGGACCCCAAGGACAGGCCACTACAGATGCCTGAATACTAACAGTGGTGGCTCACAGTTCAGAGGGTCAGTCCATTGTCAGCATTGGTGGAGAACACGGCAGCATGCAGGCAGAAATGGTGCTGGCTACATCTTGATCAGAAGGCAACAGGAAATGAACTGACTGTGGCTTAGGCATAAATAAGACCTCAAAGCCCACCCCCACAGTGACATACTTCCTCCAACACAGCCATACCTACTCATACCTACTCCAACCAAACCACACCTCTTGATGGTACCACTCCCTATGAGCTTATGGGAGCCAATTACATTCAAACCACCACATCAAGGAAATTAACATATCAATCAAACTAAGAAACACTTATCATTTCTTTATGTCAAAAACATTAAAATTTTTCTCCCTTAGCTTAGTGTGGGGTTTTTAGATTTGTTTTGTTTTTTTGAGACATGATTTCATATAGCTGGCCTGTGACTTATTTTGTAGCCAAGCATGGCCTCGAACTCCTGCCCTTTCTGCCTCCTCCCAAGTGTTAGGATTAGAGATGGTCACCACAATTTCCATCCAGAGTGTTATCATTATCATCTACAGTCACTGAACTGTGCAGAAGAATGTCTATCTAACACTAACCTTTCTAAATGTAACCTCACTGTGACCTAGGACCTGTTGACCTATCTTTCCTCAACCCTCACTCTTTCTCCTCTACCAGTTATCAGTCTTTGGTAGCTCTGGTGAGTTTCTACTGGAAATTTCTAACATATCAGCTTTTATTGTGAGTCCATATTTAAGTGTGATTATGCAGTACTTATACAGACCCAGCTTGTCTAACACAGCATAGCATCTATCAAGTCTAGCTACATTTCTGCTAGCTAGCAAGCAGACCTTAGCCCACACCTAGACTCATATCCTGCTTTCAAACAGTTGGCAGTATTGCATACCCTTTCTAATCTACCCATCTTTCAAAGGCCATTTCAGAGCTTGTCTGTTACTGTATCTATCTCAACCTTTGTCCTATTTGCTTTCTCTCTTCCAAAATGGTATGGTACTCATAAAATTGCTAACAAAACATACTGTGTTTCTTTTAAAAGCGATATGGTTCATTAATCATGAATTAATTATACTCTACCTCTTCATTCCCACTCTGATTTAATCTGTCTTTCAGCTGACATGTGAACTTCTTCCATCAAGATGGGAACATCATTGCCCCCCCCCCACCCCTGAAGAGATTTTCAGTATTACTCTTGGGGAAAAGGCACCTTTTAGTGGCATACAAAAGTCACCCTGACCTGTATCATGGTGGTTTCCTAGACTTCCTATTACCCACCAAGGTTTTCTGTGGCCATATTGCCCCCATCGCAGAAATTGTAACTAATTCTGTCTCCATTTTCCAAGTGAAACTCCATGAAGAATTTCTCCTACACTTTTTGATTGATAAGAAGCAATTTCTCCATTTTGTTTTGAAAAAGTACAACGTTTTCAACAGTTCACATTCCCTTTCCAGAGAGATTATTTTCTCCACTGGATTTCTTCACTTATCAAACCTCAGTCTTGAAAACTATGCAAATCAATAATAGAACTTAGATTTCTTGGGAAATCATGATCTCATCTCATCTCCTCCCACTCACTACCAGCATTTCACACAAAACCTCTCTTCGTTTCAAATAAGTGACAAATGAATAAAATTGCCTGGGATACCTGCAATCCATTCTCTGTGTTCCTTGAGACCTTCCTCCTGCTGGTCTTGACACTGTCTGCCAACATGAGCAGAAAGTTCTACTTCCAAAAACCACCAACCAAGCACAAGTCTACTACATGAGGCTGATTGATTCAATGAAGTGAAGAAAAACCATGGAAAGACAAGTCAGAAAAACAAGAGTTTCCTTAACGTTTGGGGTTCTGATAAAGGATTTTGAAGACTGTCCAAGAACGCCCACACTTTTGACAATGTACCAGATGATTCCATTTATGAAGTTCATACTCAAGAACCGTATACATTTGTCTTGGTCTAGATCCACAGCTGGTCTGGGCTGTGTGTAGCCTCGGGTTGATTGTGTTTTTCAGGGAAGCTGGGATTTGTTTGAATTTGACTACTGTTTCTGAATCCAGATTAAGACAGGTAAAAGTTTAACCAGGATTCAGATCAAGAACAAGGGTGTTATAGTGAGATTAGATATCCAGCGACACCGGAGAAGAACCAAATGGATCTTGGGGAACCACAAGCAAAAAAAAAAAAAAAAAAAAAAAAAATCTATAGGAGTGGTTCGTGAGGACTTACTCCCTTGCTGCCTCATTCCTTCCCTCCCTTTTTCTCCTTTCTTTTCTTCTTTCAGTCACTGAATCTAACTCAGGGCTAGGTGGGTCCTCTCCCACAGCCCTTCTTAGTGGACTTTTTAGCTACCAAATGATCAGAGATCAAAGAGCGCTTCTTATTGAATTCCTCTCCATCTGCCCTCCCTGCTCCCGTGACAACTTGAGTCAGTACTCACTTCTCAACCCTCCACAGCTTTTATGATGTTAGGCACTCTGAATGGTACCTAACATCATTTAATATTTTATAATTCTCCACATGTGCTTTAAGGAGAGTCCTAGACCTTAAAGGTGGAACTCGGGTCTGCTGTCTTTCCTCAGAGCCAGCATGGCCACCCACACTGCAAAGGCCATGCCCACTCACCTGTCACTGCTGCTCTAGGAGCGAAAGTAATTGTAACATGGTAAAGAAGCAATGTTAAGCACTTGTACACTTTTCTTTTCCATACACAAATTGTCAGCCAGGTTCTTCTGAAACTGTCAACCTTCAGATAATTTTAGATATGAGGTACAAACCTCCCAGTTGAATTCATAAGGTCAGAGGACCGTCTTTCCTTCCGGGGCATCTAGCTCTTAGGTAATAAAATCAGGCTACTTCAAGGAAGCCAAGAGAGGTCAGGACTCATGAACGCAAACTTGTGTTGCATAATTTCTCATTCTCACAGTTGCAGAGTGGAGTTATTTCCTCTGTCAGCTTTACAGTCCAGGAGATAAAATGAGTTCCGAGAGGTGAGGTTTTTTATCTGAGTCACTGACTGGTTTTGCAGAATGGCGATGCAAGAAGTCATTTTCACTGAGAAGGAGGGGCATGCTAGTTAGGTCCCCTCTTTCTGTGCTGTGTAGCAATGCCTTGGCCCCTAAGGGTTAGTATTCACCTTGTCTCTTTGTTTTTCGTTTGTTAGTGCTGTGGCAGTTCCCCTTGGACTCTTAAAAATCAATGCTTCTTTTAGGGTGACCACTTGTCCCTTCACTCTGCTTCCGGCCAAGTCTCATCATTTAACAGTAAGGTCCCCTGCACTCTGAGGAAAATGCTTGAACTTGGGTCTCCTCAACACTCCAGGGCCCCAGAGTGCTACTCTGTCTGAATGGTCTACAGCAACCTCTGCTGACCCAAAATCTAAACACAAAAGCAGCATCCGATTTTGTTGGGACACCACCAGGCTCAGGGACTGCCAGGTGCAATTTAAATAGAAGACAAAAGGAAAGGCTCAAAACCAGGAGCTCTCTGCTAAGATAAGAATTCGGCAGGGTGGAAGCATTAGGGTCAGAAATCCCTTTCCCCTCACTCAGAAAACCACTGAGGAATGGCTAGAAAGCTAGTGTCAAAACTTCTTCCCAAGAAGGTGAGCTAGTTTGTTATTTTTCTTTCTCCAAACAGCTAAAGCTCTTGATGTTTTTGCATGAGCCTCTGACAAAGCAATCTGGTTACAGTTTGGGTCTTTCTGGTTTCTAAGCTGATGTAAAAACTCAGGAGACAATTCTACAAAGCACATACGTTTTTGTTTTAATTCTGTGAGAGTGTTGCCTACCTGGAAAATGTTGCTGAGTAATGAACGATCTGGGATCCTGGAAAAATAACCTGCCTGCTGATATTTACACGCATGCTTACGCTAAGGTGGAGTAACATAATGGAGGGGCCTTAGGACTTGAGCTGCCTGTGATGAAGGCTGTCAAGAAGTTAGGACTTGAGCTGCTTGTGATGAAGGCTGTCAAGAAGGCGCCTCCCCTTTGAAGTGATAAAACAATTAAAGATTGTGCCTATAACTATAGAAAATGTAGACTTGGAAGAACAAAATGGACAGATTCATGCCTCTCCTTATACATGAGCTGCCTCAAGAGGAGAAGACAGTTAAAATGATGGAGGAAGACTGGGCCGTCTTTGAGAACATTGTCTGTCTTGGGGAACTGGGCCCATGAAAACTTGGTGGCAAACAGAACCTCCCTCAGCCAGTGTGCTCAGGTCCTTACCTTGTAAAGTTGACTGATACTCATGGGCCACAGAGGGTAGGTTATAGATTCAAGTTTATTAGAGATTCTTAGGCATGAGTTTAAGAGAAATAAAGAGAGCCATATCATTATAAAACAAGCAGTCACATAGCAGCAAAAGTGAGTACCAGAAAAATAATCTTTAGGCTCTAGGCTCTAGCTATTGAGGAGAGAGAGAGAGAGAGAGAGAGAGAGAGAGAGAGAGAGAGAGAGAGAGAGAGAGAGAGAGAGAGAGAGACTTTGTCAACACTACTTCATGGTGACTCATAGGGACTGTGCTAGGTGGTAGGAATTATTGGGGTAAAAAAATGTATTGTCTCATTAAAGGGATGATTATTCATCCCACATCTTAGTCATAGCTAAAGGTGGATCTGCCTTCCTAGGGGTGGCCCCTTGGCTAGATGATCATATGTTCAAAGTCACCTTTGACTACATAATAAATTTGGAGCCAGCCTGGGATACACTGTCTCAAATTTGAATTTAAAAAAAAAAAAAAGAGGAGGAGGAAGAAGGAAAAAAAAACCTTAACTCAATACCAAGCTAAAGAACTACAAATACCTAGGAATACCCTAGGTAGAACTGTATGCTCCCATGTGGTTACAATGAGAAGTCAACAAGCAACAAGAACTACTCTGCTGGACAAGCACCAGGAACTTCATCCGTGAGTACCAACATCCCAAACCCAAGATGACAAAGCTGGTGTCACCAAACAGGATAAGGACAACCATAGGTTTGCAGAATCAGTTCCTGAGCATCCATTCAGAGAACCCAGAGGGACCTATGCAAACTCCCAGATGTAGGTCCAAAGGGACACTGGAATAGATCCTTGGGATAAGAAGTTTCTTGGAAGACTTATTAGTGACACAGACAGACAGACAGACAGACAGACAGACAGACGACAACATGTCAGAGGCTCTGAAGATAGGAGAAAAAGTGATCTTTTCTTTCACCTTTCTAAAGATGGAGTTGGGAGCAAACTCCTCTGCTCCAGTAGGAGTCTGCAGCCAGACTCTCAGATGTCTAGGCAGGAGGCAAAGAAGGGGTGAGGAGCAAAGTGTGTGGCCACCAATGCACCTGCCTTTTGAGCTCTTTGATATAAACTTGAAAGGTCCTCGCACCATGCAGTCTGTTCACTAGAGATTCACAATTGTCTCAACAGGGTGCCTGTTGGTCTCCTTGAGAGGGGAAGGACTACTGCAGGTCCTGTGGCCCACACAGCCTCTGAAGGCTAACATTGCATTCTTACGACATGTATTATGAAAAGTTCAGCCATTCATTCCTCTGGAGATGGCTTGGGCTGTGTCCTCGATGCCTGCCTCGGTCGCCCTGACTTTGACTCACTGCTGTCACTTTGTCGCTTCAAACCAGTTCCTTGAAGAAATGTCGAAACTTTGTGGAAAAGCCTCAAATGGGACATCATTTCCTTAATTCCTGGATGATTCTGTTTGATTTCTCAAAGAAACATGCCCTTTATTAAAACGTAAAATAAACATGAAATCAGAAAACAAAAAAAAAATTATAAAGAAAGTAAGAGAAAAGGAAATTGACACTTTACAACCATAGATTCTTAACTAAATTAAAAAGTGATTAAGGATAAGACTTCTAATTATTAGTAAGTGGAGGATAATCATGGATTACTAATTATTTCCACATGATCCACTCTAGGGAAATGACAGAGCATAAGCTAATATAAAAGCCATGCCAGATCAGAAGACTTCTAAGAACTGTGCTCGTGTGTGTGTGTGTGTGTGTGTGTGTGTGTGTGTGTATGAAAATGTGCATGTGTGTAGGTTGATTTAGCTGTTGTCAATATTCTACACCAGAATGTCTTCTACTTCTTTCAGTATTTCATTATTTTTTACAACTTAATATTAAATGCATCACTAACTCAAATTTTTATTAAATGTGAACAAGGACCTAACTTTTGTCGCTAAACACTTCACCGGGAATTTACTAAACTCTTCCACATCACAACCAGTCTGTGCAGTTGCCACCTTACAAATTTTCATCATGTAACAACTCACAGTGGCAATCACAATCCGTCAACATTCGTGAAGATATTAAAGTCAATACAGACCGTGTCTTAGTCAGGGTTTCTGTGCAAAGAATCCATGATCACGGGGACTCTTAAAAAGCATTTAATTGAGGGGGCTCACTTACAGTTTCAGAGGTTCAGTCCACTACCATCATGGCGGGGAGCACAGCAGCATACAGACAGATATGGTATTGGAGGAGTAGCTGAGAGTCCTACATCTTGCAGGCAACCTGAAGTCAACTGAGACACTGGGTGATATTTTGAAAATAGGAAACTTCAAAGCCTGCCCTCACAGTAACACACTTCCCCTAACGAGGCCAGCCCCACTCAAACAAAGCCACAACTCCTAAGAGTACCATTCTCTATGAGATTATGGGAGCAGATCACATTCAAACTACCTGACTGTGTTTTCCTTATGCCAGAACCCATTGTAAACATCTCACATGAAACTGTCTTCTTAAATTCTTGCAAAGGTCTCTTGTGGAACTGTCTTCTCTAATTTTTGCAAATGTTTCTTGAGAGCAGCAACATTATTTTCATCTTACAGAGGAATAAAATAATTTTCAGAGTCACACAGGAAACAAAAAAAGTTATTACTGGGGCTTTTATTATTTAACAGACAAAAAATTGACTTTCACAAAAAATTGTAGTGAGCCCAGGACGCACGCAGCCAGTCACATGCGCCTGAACCCTGAAGTATTTTGACTTCGAAACCATCATTGTTTCTCCTTATGTGATGCCTGTCAGTTTTTTAATAAGGCTCCT
This sequence comes from Arvicola amphibius, assembly GCF_903992535.2. Lineage (NCBI taxonomy): Eukaryota > Metazoa > Chordata > Mammalia > Rodentia > Cricetidae > Arvicola > Arvicola amphibius. The sequence continues at coordinate 92,410,970 of NC_052048.2, forward strand.
GAGATCTGAGAATAGCATTGATCTGCAGAACCTGTAGAGATGGACAGATTATTACTGGAACACTGTGAAATGTACACCTGTCTAGCCATCCATCAGTCTACAGAGAGACAAGTGTGGATATCACTTATGAAGAATCCCAAGGAAGAGAAGAATCCTGAGCCCGTCTCTACTTAAAATTCATATCAAGGATGTCACAGGTTGACAGAGGTAGTTCTTATGACAGTTTTAGATTGACAACCACAGAAGCAGTCTGCAGTATTAGCACAAAACAAGCACGCATCCTTCCACGAGGACACCTGGCAGACATACAGCCGGTCTGCCATGTAGCGAAGATGTCAGGGACAGCATGTGCTTTTCACATGCAGAAGATTCTTTGTTGACAGGAACTATAAATGGTTTCTTTAAACTCAGCTTCTAAGATGTTACAGGAGATTTCTACCTCTGTGCATCTTTCTAGTTCCACCTTCCCTTTCATACCAAAGTGTAGATGGAGTGGCGGGGCTACATCCTGCCACCCGGCTAGCTTTACACCTGAAATAATTACATGGAAGCTGTATTCTTTTAAACACTGCCTGGCCCGTTAGTTTCAGCCTCTTATTGGCTAATTAACCCATATTTAGTAATCCATGTAGCACCATGAGGTGGTCGCTTACCAGGAGAGATCTTAACCTGCGTCCATCTTGGAGAGGAGAGACATGGCGACTCACTATGGTGACTGCCTGAAGCGTCTGCCTTCTCTTTCCCAGAATTCTGTTCTGTTTACTCTGCCTACCTAATTTTCTGTTCTATTAAAGGGCCAAGGCAGTTTCTTTATTAACCAATGAAAGTAATACATAGACACTCCTCCATCACCAAAGAGCTATACAATACCCACAACTAATCCTGGCATGTTGTTGCTTCCTGGAGACCAGAAAGCAGCTTGCTTTCAGTATCTACCTTTGCTTCCTGTTACCAGAGCAACAATAAAAATGCAGACTGTGTTTTGACTGACCAACTCTCGTTCTACAGAGATATAATCCTTGCACTCTCTAGTTGGAGACTAGCTCTAAAACTACTATGGTCATGTGACTGTCAGCCCTGAGTGCTCTTAGTTCTTGTCTGCACATCTGATGGTCAATGCAGTGGGGAGTATATCTTTGACAAAAGTCAGGTACAGTGCTTAACAACTAAAGCTTCTATTTGGGAAGATATATGCAAGAGTCTTATGTTAAAAAGAAATTTTATTGAAATTACTAAATACCTTCTCACTTACATAGGAATTTTTGGACTTCTCAGTTTGGTGTTTCAAAATCATAAAGAGGAAATTCCAACTCTATATGGAAAAAAATGAGCCAAGCTTCTTGACAGAGAATCCCCATAGAAGCACAGATGAGATAAAGAGATGCCACAGGCCCCATGTCTAAGTTTCAGAAACTAAAAAGACAGCTGAGCTGGTACTAAAGGAGACAGCTTTGGATGAGCCAAAGGTGTGGTTGACCCTTCTCTCATTTCTCTCCCCAATGGTAAGTGTGATCCTTGTGTGTTGCTATTGTTCACTGTCGTTCACATCTTCCTGAAAGATTTTTTTTTTCAGTATCCTACATGGTGCTTAAGGAAGGTGTAAATGCCTCCTCTGGAGGTTTTCAACTAGAAACTAACCCTGGAAATCATCGGGCAGCTTTATAGCAAGAAACCAGGAAGCTCATTCTGAGAATTGGTGCCAGAGCTGTGTAGATGGTGAAACCCTAAACCCAACAGCCATTTGTCAGTCAATGGCTGCACACAGATTCCCGCATGCATTCCCATGTGGTTCTAATGGAATAGGCTCCTATGTGATGCTTTCTGATATGTGAATAATGGTTAATATTTCTGGATGCCTTGGACTTCCTCCAGTGTATGAACTTCAAATATATCCTAAATGTATCAAAGGATAAATGATGCATGATCAAATATTACATCTGAGTTCATTTAAGCATTATTAATGGTAGTAGGTCTTGAAAAGCCTATAGCTCTCAAAAAAATTAAGAAATGTAGAAGCTGAAAAAGATCCCATTAAGGCTTGTTCTCTTGGCAACTGGCACAAATTAATTAGATAATGATTTTTAAATGCCCCAAATCATCTAATGCTAATTCAGAAAGTAAAGATTACAGTTACTCAGGGACACGATAGAAATGGCAAGTAAGGCTTACCCCACTGCAATAAATTGGAAAAATATTCTTGCTTCAATAGAGGAGAAACCAGTGGAGCGGGGGCTGTCATGAACTCTTGAAACTTATAGACTGTAAAGAGGGCTTTGGATTAGGTCACTGGGAGCCACACTCAATAAGCTTAGTACATTACCTACTTCATTTACATTACTGATTTTTAATCCTATTTATTTATGTGTGTCTGTGTGAGTGTGTGGATACATGTGGGTATGGAGGACATGCTTGTGCATGAGCACAGAAGTCAGAAGAGGGTACTGGGTGTTCTATTCCATTGCTCTATGCCTGTATCTCTGAGAAAATTTTCCTAGATTTGGGGTTAGAGCCTTTGATGAGCCAACGAGTTCCAGTGAGCCATCCTGTCTCTCTCTGGCTCTGAGCTGGAATGACAGGGTTTTATGTGGAATCCTCTACAGCTTGACACATTAATACTTGGACCTGAACTCCGGCCTTCAAAAATTTGGTGCAAGCATTCTTCAGTTATGAACCATCTCTCCAGTCCCCCTCTTCATTTTTATTGTTATCAAATTTTGTATTGCGTGTCCATTTATCTACTATTCATCTTTTACTGTACTCCTGGCACATGATAAACCACAGTTTTGCCCTCAGAATTGACTGCTATAAACCTTATGCCTAAAATAATATTAGACACTAAGTTGGCATTTAACAAATATTTTCAGAATATGTGAAATGCTGGAGAATATTATGTTAAGGTGTGTTGCTTTTGTTTGTGTTGCATTTATTTAACTCTGTGAAGCTGTGTTATTTTGCCTGTCCAGAACACCTGATGATCTAATGAAGATTTGAATGGACAATAGCAAGGCAAGAGAAAGGATAGGTGGGGCTGACAGGAGGAGAACTCTGGGGAAAAAGAGAAGTAGTCAGAGAAGGAGGAGAAGAGCAGGGGCTAGCCGTTTTGCTACACAGCAATCCATGGAGTAAGGGTAAGATTTACAAAAGTAAAAGAATGGGAAAAGTCTAGAGGCAAAAGGTAGATGGGATAACACAAGTTAAGAAAAGCTGGCGAGAAACAAATCATAAGGTCAGATATTTATAACTAAGAATAAACCTTCGTGTGGTTTATTTGGGAGCTGGGTGGCAGCCCCCTCCCCAAAGAAAGCCAGAGGAGTTAAAAACATCACACTGCTACAACAGAAAAGAATGAATAGTGTAAGTAAATGTGTGGCTTCTCTCGGGCACTGATTATTACAGGATTTTGAAATGAAGCCTTTGATTTGTGTCTGTGCCAAGAACTCACTCTGCCACAGAGCCAAGCTCCTTTACAAGTTCCTCTCACTTGCGGACTAGTATGACCTATGATGAAAAGCAACTTCATACTTTCTTCCCTTGCTTATCTTCATATATCCTCATAACTGACATTTCATAAGGTCCAAATGAAGTATTAATATTTTTATAAGGTCCTTTAATTCTGGGAATTTTTATGACATGAGAATGAAGTAACTCAATTTTCTTTTTTTCTTCTGTGGGTATAGGGGGTGTTTGTGTGTATGTGTTGGTGTGTGTTGGTGTGTGTATGTGTGTACTTACACGTGCAGTTGCAGATACCCACGTCTATAGATCCATATGCATGTCTATGCACACAGCGGCCAGAGATCTACTTAATGCATCTTCCCCAATTCCTTTTCATCTTATTTTTTGAGACAGAGTCTCTCATACTTCACCTGTAGACCACTGATTTAGCTAGACATGTTGGCCAATGAGCTCCAGAGGCCCACAAGTCTCAACTCCCTCCAGGAACTAGAGTTACAGATGACCACCATCACCACATGCAGCTTTTACAAGGGTTTAGGGATCCCAACATAGGTCATCATGATTATATGGCAACTGACTGAGCAAGCGTCTGCCCAGACAATAAATCATCATTTTAATGCATTTTTATACTACAAAAACTCAACTATAGTTTCACCAGTGGTTTGAAAAACAGGGGTGATACAACCGAATAAGATATTGGAGCCCTATTGCAGCATCAGCAGTTGTGACAGGAGAGAATCTGAAGTCTGAGAGGGATAAGAAGTGACTCCCAGGAAGCACAGACATCCCAAAATACTTGATGAATGGATTTATTCTACATGGAAGATCCTTTAAGCTAAAGAATTTGCATGTAGTTCATTTTGTTTTGTTTTTTTTCATTTTGGTTTCTCAAGACAGGGTTTTTCTGTATAGCTTTGGTGCCTGTCCTGGGACTAGCTCTTGTAGACCAGGCTGGTCCCAAAGTCACAGAGATCTGCCTGCCACTGCCTCCTGAATGCTGGGATTAAAGGCATATGCCACCACCCATGGCCCCATGTAGTTCATTTTATTCTCCTCACAGCTGATCTATATAAAGACTTTTTTCATTGTGCTAATGCCTCTGAAGTTAATTGCAAGTGCTGGATATATATCAGTGTAAATGGGATTCAGTAGGACAAGACTTGATTTCAGTATACCAGGAGTAAGATGTGGAGACTGTCTCATTCCTCAGCCTGGTGTCCCCTATGCAGTGAGTAGCAAGAGAGCAGGAACCACTGTCAGGGACAATCCTTAACAAAAATATATCTTGCCAGGGTAGAGGCATGGGGATTTAGAAAATATTAGTAAAGAATATGAAGACATGAATAAAAATAATAAAACAGAGAAACAGAATATTATTGGGAGGGAGTTCCAGTAGTACTGGATTTTACCCATGTTTAATTTCCAATTGCTTTAAATATCCCTGACCCCAAACTAATAGAAATGGGTTAATTTATAATTATAGCTAGCCAGTAAGAAACCTAAGAAGCCATTTGGTCAAACAATTATATTTAATATTTAGCCTCTGAGTGATTATTTCATAAGCAGCTGGGACCTAGTAAGCAGGGAGTTCCAGTAGTACTGGATTTCACCCGTGTTTAATTTCCAATTGCTTTAAATATCCCTGACCCCAAAAGGTAGGAGTAAGACAAAAAACTTCAGTAACAGGATTCAAAGAGATGACCATACCAATTGAACCTCACAGGCTACATCCATAGTTAAACATTATGTTGCTAGAACAAAACAAGCCACACTCACATCCTAGACCAAAACATTCTGTAGGTAAACCACTCCCTGGGTGGAATCCAAAGTTATCGCCTTAGCAGAACTGGAACTTAGTTGAATCCTTAGACTTTTGTTTGAGGTGGAAACTTCTCTATACTTGAAATACAAGATCTGGTTATTAGCCATACCTGTTGACACTAACCGTGAGAGAACAGAACTCTCCGATCTAATCAACAGGGAACTTTTGGTCAATGTGGAAATAGGCTCATATTTTTGCGCCTCCACAAACCATACATTTCCCCCTATAAGCCTTGTGGTGTTGCTGTTTTCATGGGTTTTCACGTTTTTGGCTACAGTATAAACCAGTGTCCCACTGGCTCCACTTTTCCTCAAACTGTCCCTGCCACTGCTGCCAACAAGATTGGTTGGATCCATGAGGCAACTGTTTTCAACTCCAGCCTTTTGCTCCCTGTCACAGCTTGTGGCGTGATGGCTCAGCAACAGGGTAGATCATGCCTCTAGGTTTCTCTTCCATACAACATATGACTGCTGCCATTTTGACTGAGGTCAAGAGACCTTACCACCATCTTAACTGAGAACCAGGTCAGGTGATCAAGTTCTGCCATCTTTACTGAGGTATTATTCCCTGCCTGTTTCCCCGTGTTAACTCTGTTCCACAAGTGACCTTACGGCCATCTTAACTGAGGTCAGGTGACTTCACTGCCATCTTAACTGAGAGCCATGTCAGGTGACTATGTCCCACCATCTTTATGAAAATATACCCTGCCTGGTCCCCTGGTTTACTTATGTTTTTGTCTTTAAATTCCTCTTGCTGACTCTGTTGCGTGTGTATTTTTTACAGTGCCATGCCTTTGGTAGTGCCCACCGAAGCATCCACTTTGCCCAATTCCTCTTCACTGTGTGTATGTGTGCACACATGCATGCACATACATGTACCTGTTAACTGTTAAATGTTATAATTGTCTGTTCATTGTATCTCATTCCAGACTAACAAAGCAACAAGTTTCATATTTATATTGGTATGTACTTTTAAGTCTCTTTCAAAAAATACTATGTATTTAATCCAACCCTGCTTTACATGTTGAGAGCCAGTACAGTTACTCAGACCCAGCTCTCCAGGCAGTTTCTATAACTTATCTATAACCAGTAAACAGCCCTCAACTGCTCAAAGACCTGAGGAATATGGCATTTAAATACTTAATTATTAGAAACTTTTCATAACAAAAAGAGATAGGTTGGCTCCTAGCAGCAGCCCTCTATTTCCTCCAAAGAAGACAGAAGACAAATGGGCACAGAACAACGTCCATCCACAATTCACTTCAACTGCCAAGCACTGACCACTGGGGGAAAGTGCCTTTCATCTAAACTGAAGATCTCCAGACAGTGGACAGGATCATTGGAATCAACAGCCTAGCTGTTCAGGTCAAGGTAGGCTTGTCTTCCTACAGATTTCTTAGTCCACATGATCTTCTGGAGTCTGACAGGCCCTGTGCTAAATAGCAAAAGGCAAATACGACTGTCAGCGACCATGGAGGACCTTGAGGAGTAGCTCTAGGTGCCAACCAAGTAAGTCCTCTGTCATTTTTTTAATCAATAACTCAAATAAAATTTTATCCTTCTCAAAGATCTCTCATGCAATTTGACAGCTGAGAGGTTTTGTCAGCTTAAAAGGACAACCTCACCAAACGAATTTCTGCAAAACACAAATACAAGTTATTAAGGTGTGTACCTGCAAGTTATAAAGGTGTGAGAACAAATACAAGTTATCAAATTTCATTTTCATGCTGTTTTCCATAGTCTTAAAAGTACTTTTCATTGTGGAAAATATCTGTCACAGTCATTCTGACATAAATATGCTACTGTTTATACAATGCATATGTCTAAAATATCAAACCCAAAGAATTCTTGTGAGTTCCAGGGAACTGAATTGAAGGATCTACCTTAAACAGATCAGATAGACCCATCTCAATTCCCTGGTCCTAATTTTTTTTTTCCAAAACATAACTTTGTCCTCTGTTCTTCCATACCACCAGATAGGAGAAAAGAGACCAGCTACACTAGGATGTGACCAGTACCCAGCCATCTCAGGTTCCCCCCTAGACAATGCCCACAAATAAGCAGGAAGCAGTCTTTAGAATCCACCGCCCCAATTCCTTTAACCTGTGATGCCTGCCCTTCCTTTTTATTATAAAAAAAGAGATGTAAATGCAATGATCTGTCTTGTCCCTTTAAGAGACAAGCCATGCCCACTTCCTCCCCCTTCCACTGAGGCAAGCTGATCTTTAGCTTCTAGTCTGAGCCCCTCCCTTTTCTATCTCTCTCCCAGAGAGGTATCTGCTGCTGTGGCTCCCCCCTTTCTTTCTCTCTGCCTCTCTCTCTGCTCTTCTCCTCTTTTCCCCTTTCTTCTTCATAACACACTAAATAAATATACAGCCTCACTCTGCATGGTGTGTCTATCCATCTGTGGCTCCCTGCCACATGGGACTTCCTGCCCCTTGTGACCCACTGCAGACACTTGGCTGCTCTTGGGATCTGCAGTAACCTATCTGCTACCACTTTGGGGACCTGCAGCGTGGACTTGGGACTGCTGCCACTGCAGCCACTAAGGGACCTGCAGCATTTTATTTAAACCATAACAGTTATGATCAGCAAAGACTATGAATTTCTTTTGCATGCCCACTGAAATCATGTGTTCAGAGTTTCCTGAAGGTACAAACATAAATACGGCACATCCTGTTTGTAGGAAATGAATAATTGCTAAGAAATATTAAATAATTTTCCAAAGTATTTTCAACTTATATCCCCAAAACACTCTATGTGGATTTCTACAGTTCCATATATATACTAATACTTGATATTTTCTGACTTGTTTTTTTTTGAGAAATTGGTATGTATAATAATTAATATTTAAATGTTTCTTCATGATTCAGCATTTCCTTCTAGGGTACAAAGGAAAATACTAACAAATTAATATATTTTTGATAGCATTTGATTCTTAGCTATGAAAATTACTTAAAGATAGTAATAAAAGTCATACATATACAGATTGGTTTTAACTAATGTGAATGTCAAGATTCTGGCTAAGAGGTATAACTAAGTTCCTGGTTCATTGGAAGGTCTCCAATAAAAGCCTCAAAACATGGCAAATTCCCTCCTACTCATACAATAGAACAAAGCAAGAAAATTGTCCAGGGGACTACTTACAACTCCATTTAAAGTTTGCTTTCCAATTTCTGTCCTGGGTTCATCCCTGCCCCATCTATTGTGAATACTCATTTGTTAATAGATGTGAGGTTAATGGGTACGGGCCCAGTGCATTATAAGCACTCATTGAGTGTGAGCGCCACACATGCCAGTGTTATTAGCTAACATTAGCTTTTCTGACTATTTTTTAAATATATTAACCTTTGCTGGAGAGGTTGTGGGGTAAGGGGTACACTCATCCATTGCTGGTGGGAATGCACACTTGTGCAACCACTTTGGAAAGCAGTGTGGCGGTTTCTCAGGAAATTCGGGATCAACCTACCCCAGGACTCAGCAATTCCACTCTTGGGAATCTACCCAAGAGATGCCCAATCATACTACAAAAGCATTTGCTCAACTATGTTCACAGCAGCATTATTTGTAATAGCCAGATCCTGGAGATTTTGCTTTTTTTCTTTTAAAATTTATTTTATTTTTTTGGGGGGGGACAGGCATTACAAGGGCAGAGGGTGGATATGAAGGAACAGGGACATGAATGGGATCGAGATGCATGATGTGAAAAGACACAAAGAATAAATAAAAAGAAAGTTAAAAAAGAAAAAAAATATATTTCCAGAAAAAAAGTAAATTCAGGCTCTATTTTACTTTGATTTGTTTTCTGTGAGGTTTTATTTTTGTTTTTTTATTTTGTTTTCACTTATATGTAGTGTTTTATTCCATCCTGATACAGAAGAGACATTTAGTCATTGTTAGTCTACACAATCATTAGAAATATAATTAAGTGTATAAAATTACATGTCATCCTAAATTTCTATCTCAATGGTATCAAGTGCACTTATTTGAATCTAGTAGCTTTTCAAGTAACCCCTTGGACTTGGGAAAAAAATCTATAGTGTCTAGACCACTGTAAATAAATAAACTCACTGAAGGTGCTTTGGTAACATAATTATCCTACTGTAAGCCAAACAGAAGGCCAGAGAAGACCCTGGGTTAGCCCAAAGCACACACATTGTTCCTCTTAGGACCACAAACAGGACAGAAAGAAATAATATCCTCAGTGTTACAAATAAACACATCAGGAGAGGGAGTGTCAGCAGGAGAGATAACTAATGCATTCCTGAACTCAGAATGCTGATTAACTTTGTGACTGACCAAATGGAGTGGAACAAACCAAAGTATAGAGATGGAGAGCTTGTCAGCAAGACGGAGAGAGGCCCACAGGACAAACATGGGGGATATGAGGACATGGAAATGGGGAGCAGAGAGGAAAAGAGGGGTGGGAAGAAAGGTTACCTGTGGTTCTGAGACACTGTCTCCACCTTCACACACTACTGTGCATAGAATGAACGAGACATAGCCAGATATTTACCTCAAGACATAAAATAAGCAATAAAACTAAGACACCCACCTCAAATGGGTTTCCTTATATAATGTCCCTAGACAGGGCTCCAAAAGAAACCAACTCTCAAATAAGTAATTTTGAGCTTTCAAATGAGAATAAAGTTTGTGGGGAGCAGGCTTTAAAAAAAATGAGAAAGCAAGAAATGTCACCGCAGAATACTAAATAGCTCAGGTAATCCTAGAAGATAGTCAGCAGCTGAGACAGTCCGTTAAATAGTTCTAGGCCTGAGCAATGAGGCCAGTTCATTTTCTAGCCCCACCCAACCTCACACAGGGGTGATTGTTGATCCATCACTAGTTTCAGACACCCTCAAGGAGGGACTGTAAAAGCGACAACCTGAGCAGCAGGCAAGGCAGGGAGGAGGCCTCGCTGTGGAGAGAAGTGGGGGTGGTCTCCAGGTAGTGTATAAGTAGCACCCCAATACATTCCAGAAACTATCACTGTATCAGTAAAGCGATGACAAATTGCTGTAATAAAAAAGCAATGAGAAGAAAGAAAAACATTAATTTAATACTTAACGTGTTTGCCAAGTAAAGCGTACTCCACAGACATGTGTGATAGGCAAGAAATCTTAAGTGAGCAACAAAAAAAAAAAATGAGGTGAAATAAAAAATAAAAACCACGAAACGGAGTTGTTATGTGAGCCCACGAGAATCTGTTAAAGGGTCTCAAGACACTGCCTATGGTTCCCAGAGACTGCCCAGAGCAACACAGAGTTTAAGTCAAGAATACCAATGCTGAGGGGAGAGAAAAGAAAGTCTGACAAGAAATAAATATTAATAGAATAGAACTTACAGGAACGAAGAGGGGAAGGCAGAGGAAGAACAATATTGACACAAGACTTTTACTATTTACTATTTACCATTGCTACCCCCTGTCTGCTTGTAAAATTTCAGAACCCCCAAAATTAATCTCTTTAATATTAAGGATTATACAGCTGTGTGGAGACTGGTCAGGGGCACATAGGAAGATGACACATAGAGCAAGCAGTTCTGTCACCAGCAACACAGCCATAAAGGAAAGTGAGTTTTGACCTAGACTTTTAACCCAGAGAGCATGCAAGTCAATAATGAGCTCAGAATAAAGAAAATGGAGAAAATTCTCCTCTCACTTAGTTTTTGAATTAAGAGTTCCTTCCATATGTGTTCCGTGAAAATGTGGGGGTAAGCCAAAGACGAGACGAATGAAAAGTCAGAATCCAACCTAAGAAAGGGAGAGAAGGCAGGCCTGAAAAGATGCCGGAAGCCTAACATTAGTGCTCTCGATTGAAACTCCTTCAGCAGAGCTCTTCTTAATTCTAGCTTTGCTTTCTTGCTCATTTACGATTTCTTGCCTTACATACACACACACACACACACAATCTGTGGAGTACTTTTTGTTCGGCAAATACTTTCTGTATTAAATTGTTTATCTTTGCCGGGCGGTGGTGGCGCACGCCTTTAATCCCAGCACTTGGGAGGCAGAAGCAGGCGGATCTCTGAGTTCGAGACCAGCCTGGTCTACAAGAGCTAGATCCAGGACAGGCTCTAGAAACTACAGGGAAACCCTGTCTCGAAAAACCAAAAAAAAAAAAAAATTGTTTATCTTTCTCCTCATTGGTTTTATTACATAAATTTGTTATTTACTATAAATCCAGAAGGGAGACTTTGTACCAAAAAGTAGTTCCTGGCTTTGAGGGCATTTTTACTGAAAGTTGATAAATGTGGAAAAAAAATGGACTTTTTCTTTCCTTTTCCTTTTTTTTTTTTAAATTGGAAGCAACAGGAAAAAAAAACTCCAAATTGTTATGTAAAAAGAAAACCAAGTCATTGGCGTATGGTGGATAGTTTTAATCGACAAAATAAATGCACTTTATTGATTTTAAACTTTTAGCCAACCCTGTAGACAACGCACAGGGCATTTAATTAAAGTTACAAAGAAGAATGGAGAGGCTGGAAGTTTAAAAGTAAAGGTGAAGCTAAGAAAAGCAGTTTGGTTTCACAAGAAAGAAGGAACAAAATATGGCTTCCTCAGATCCTCCTGGGCCACGTAGACAGCCAGGAGACGCTACTCAGTGACCAGCCCAGAAGCGGAATCTCAGGAGTACCAAGACATAAAATTAACTAACAGAGAAACTAAAAATAAACTGCTTTAAGTATGAGAATGGGGAAAAGTCTCAAATTAATATAATACATAAAATGCACATCAGAAAATCTACAACTAATATTTGAGGTGGATTAATAACACAGAAGCACATATTGTTTTAAAATATAGCATAAATTTCAGAGGAACACAAATATAAATTCTACAAAGTACCCAATTTTAGTGTATAGTTCGGAATTTTGTCAAAGTGGGCCAGTAGACAATTTCTTATAAATCCTAATGCATGCATTTGACAAGGGGAGATGGGGGGAGACAGAGGAAAAGATAATAGATGCTGGGGGGATGGATAAGTAGGTAGGGAGAGGATAAATAGAAAGATGGAAATCAGAACAAAAAAAACGGAAAAACTACAACGTGATCAGTTTCATATCTATTTTGCAATTATTATGAGCCATTTTGATCCAAAAATTAAAAATGAGAACTTCCTGCTATTACTAAACCATAGCTCTCATGGGAAACAACTCAAGACAACAACTATTCCCTGAGCACTTCTTATGAGGTAGGGACAGAGGTCATTTCTTTTTTTTTCATATATTTATTTATTTTTAATTAAAAATTTCCACCTCTTCCCCTCCTCCCATTTCCCTCCCCCTCCCCCCATTCGCCTCCTCCATTTTAAAGAGCAGTCAGGGTTCCCTGCCCTGTGGGAAGTCCAAGGTCCTCCCCCTTCCATCCAGGTCTAGGAAGGTGAAATGGCCCTATCCTATAGCCATACTGATGAATATCTTGCATATCACCATAGAGCCTTCATCTGGCGATGGATGGAGATAGAGACAGAAACCCACATTGGAGCACTGGACTGAGCCCCCAAGGTCCAAATGAGGAGCAGAAGGAGGGAGAACATGAGCAAGGAAGTCAGAGGTCATTTCTATACAGCCACAGATATGAATGCACCACAGGACTTGGCTCAAACTCACTTGCCAGTTCTTTACAAAGAGAATAACAAGTTCACAGTAGGTAAAGTGAAAACTAAAATGTGTATCTAGAGTCAACTTACAAAAGACAATAACAAAGGCAGTGAAGAGAAAGTACAGGTTGATTGCATGACATAGAGCAATCAGGCTGGAACTGATTAAGAATTGTCTTCCCTGTCAACTAGATTCCAGAGAGCTATGCAAGTTTCCAGGAGACAAAAGGCACTAACACTCTGACCTAGCGATGAACCCTACTAACTAGCAGACCAGCATGCCAGACAAGATATAATAATGATACTCCTGGTATGAATTTGATGACCATTCCACAGGAAGTAATCCATGTCTGGCACTGTGAACCTACGGAGAAAAAAGGCATGGCCAGTCAAACCCAGACCCCAGGAGGAGGCCAAATAAAGCCATTTAGCTAAATTGACATCAAAGGGAGATGCATGAATGGATGCCTTCTAAACATTTTTTGTTGGTACCCATAAAGGAATTCTGTTCTCAGTCTTATTCAGAGCAGCCCCTCTTTTCAGTGAATGGTGAGGAGGCTGGTGGCTACATAGTGTGCTTGAGGATGAGGGCTCAGTTCTAAACAAGACATTTCTATATATAATCCTCTCTAGAACTTGGAACAATGAAAAGGAGGGAGAAGAAAGAGTGTAAGCATGAGAGATAGGAAGAAACTCCACAACGTTCTGTCTCCTGGGCAAGACACAGACATTGAAACATGAACTCACTGTGGGTGTCTACACTGAGTGTGTACAAGAATGGGTCCGTCAACAGTCAGGCATGGATGGAGGAGGGCTCAGGGGTTCCCAGCCTTCACTGCTCAACTATTTGCTACATTAAATAGAATAAGTAGAAAGTCATTGCCTTTGCTTGGGTGACGACTGGTGACCACGCCCTCCCAGATTTCAGTAGATAGTTCCAATACAATGGTCCCGTAGATAGTCTCAGTTCAACCAAATGGGTCATAAAATCAAACCCAAAAGATGAGAATCAGGAAAGGGACTGATGTGAGAGGTAAATAAAAGAGCGCAGAAAAAAAAAAAACTTCCTTATATACATGCATGAAATTGCCAAAGGAGCACAAGGAAGGAAGGAAGGAAGAGAAAAGAACAAAGAAAGCAATGAATGAAGGAACAAAGGAAGGGGCAAAGGGAGGAAGACAGGAGAGAGAGAGAGAAGAGGAGAGAAGAAATCATTTCCCCAGCCAAAGCGGATTTGTTCTTTACAGCCTCACAAGACCCTGGAGAGCGTTTAAGATGGATTGTGCCCACCTTTTTCCTCCTGCTTTGCCTTCTCTACACCCAGGGCAAGGTGCGTATATCATGCTGAAGTTTTGAGCCATTATTGGAATTAGGACATAGACCGCCACTGCTGGTGGCCACAGGATAAGATGCTGAAGGAAGACAAAGTGGTCCATTACATATGGTGGAAGGAAACTATTTAAAAATGCCTTTTCTGAGGAAACGTCTTCCAATTAAATAGGTAAATTCTAACTTCCTTTTAAAAGGCTGACATCTCCTTGATGTATTTCAGTATTTGTGCTGCAGTTATGTGCAAAATGGAGTGAGGGGTCTGTGCATTAATGGTGAGTTTTAATTTAAATGTTTGAAATGATGCTTCTCCTCTTACAACATTTTCTACGTGAATAACTCCCTGTACTTATGACGCGAAAGTGAGCCTGGCTGGAATTGCTTGTTAAGATGATTATAAATAGTACCAACCAGCGAAAAGTATAAAAGCCAAGGACACTCAAAACTGATTGATGAGGCCGTCAGCATTCACCTATTAAGGGTTCTAAAAATAAGTCTATTAACATTGCCAGCATCTATTTTTTCCATTCTTAATGCAACAACTTCACAGCAAAAAAAAAAAAAAATGATAAAAAACATTCCATTTGAAACTGGCAATTCAAGATAACGCCATTTAACTGCCTTATAATGTCACGCAATTATTTTATGGTAATCAAAAAGCACGTTGATATGTACATTTGAATGTTTTTCCTTTATGCACAAAATCACAGTGTCCTTGGAGTACTTACCTTGATTTGAATATTTAGGTTCAATACAAAAGCTCAGATATTAATTTAGTAATACATCTAAAAGAAAGATCAATATAGGACACAAGTTTTCCCCAAAGGCTCCAAAGAGATCAAGACATGAAATATGTGAATCCGTGGCTGAGTAGTACAGGCTAAGAACAATTGGAACAGAAAACTCTGCACTCTAGAGAAGGCAGGCTTTTTTGCCTGTGGTGGAAAAGCTATTAAATTCCTTAGCATTTCCAAGATCTAAGTTCCTTCTCTATGAAGTAGGGATAATATCTACTTAACAAATAACTGGTTGAATGAGCAATTGCATGTGAAATGTATATCACAGCACCTGGGCACAAGTAGACAATAAACGTTAGTAATTTCTTAACTGCTGTGAATTGATAATCAATGCTATATAAGGTGTAAGAGAATATTGGTATAAAGTCATCTGAAGTCATCTGTTCTCCCCCAAAAAGTTAAAGCTACTTGCCGATTCATCAAAGGATTTGATGTGTTATAGACAAAGGCCACCAAGATGTTCAAGGAAATTCAAGAAGGAGCCACCAAAGGAAACAGATTTGTGGCTCGTGGATCTTATGGTGAGTGTGAGCAACTAGGGAGACCGCTGAAGGCAGTGATGGTGTGCAGTGTGAACACACAGAAATAACTGTCAAGATAGACAGAACTGGGAAGGGAAAATCTACTTGAAAGATTACAGCACTTGGAGTTATTCCTCAAATATTAAGGAAATAGGAATTTGACAAAGAGAATGTTGTCCTTTTATCTTCATTGAATTGGAATGAGTAAAGAGCAGAAAGAGGTCAATTTATACTTTTAGGAAATCTACCCAGTTTTACACTAACACCACATAACTTTCTACCCTAAAAGCAAAAGTAAATTGAACTTCAAAACAACTAAGAGCTTTTAAAATGTAAAACATACCCTCATAAATGTTGCAGTCAAGTGGAAAAATAATTACATACTATGTATAGGATAAAGGACATATGGAGAAAACACAAAGAATGTTCCCAATTCAATATTAAGAAGATAAATGACCAGCATTTATAGTTGGCAAAATATTTCAATAACTACTTCACCAAAACAGATATAAGAAAGGCCAATAAGCACATAAAAATGTTCAAAAGCATACATCACAAGAAAATGCAAATTAAAGCTCTGAGATATTGTCTTAGTTTGGGGCACTGTTGCTGTTACAAAACACCAAGACCAAAAGCAGTCAGAGGAGGAAAGAGTTGACTTGGCTTATGCTTCCACATCCATAGTCCATCACTGAAGGAAGTCAGGACAAGTACTTAACACTGGGCAGGAGTCTAGAGGCAGGAGCTGATGCAGAGGTCATGGAGGGGTGCTGCTTACTGGCTTGCTCCCTATGACTTGCTCAGTCGTATAGACTCCAAGACCACCTGCCAAGAAATGGCACCACTCCCCATGGGCTGGACCCTCTCTAATCAATCAATAATTAATAAAATATTCTACAGTCCCATTTTACAGAGGCATTTCTCAATTGGGTTTCCCTCTTCTCAGATGACTATAGCCTGCCTGTTTCAAGTCTGCATAAAACTAGCCAGCACATTTGACCCTCATCAACTTGACACTCTATACTTTTTAAGATAAAAAAATTTTGTTGATGCTCATCCTCAAGATATTAATATCACAAATATAAAACATATTTCCAACTTAAAAATTCCAGTCTTTATCAACTCAAATACTTTAAAAGTTCAGTCTGTAAAATCTAATCTCTTTTAAAATCTTAAGATCTCTCAGTTATGGGGTTTAATGATATAAAAAATAAGTTAAGTAGTTTCTTACTTCAAGACAAAAGAACAAGGGAATAGTCACAATTTGAACAAAGCAAAACCACACCCCAACAGTGTAAATAATTCAATGTCCAATATCAGGGGTTCACTCACAATTTTCTAGGCTCCTCCAAGGGGCTTCGGGTCACTTCTCCAGCTCCGCCCTCGGGGAAAAAAAAAACACACCTTGTCTTCTAGGCTCCAGCTGGCTCTCCTTTACAGCTGTTGCTATTCTTGGCAGTCCTCCCATGGTGCTGCCATCTCCAAAATGCTGGGGTCTTTTGCTGCAGCTGGGCTGCACTTTCTCCTACTGGTCTCTCCTGGTCTCTCTTCACAGTGCCAAGCCTCGACTTTTCCCTATTACTCCTTCAATTCTGGGGTTTCCATTGCTACTCTGGCTGCTCTTCACCAAGGCCTCTCCTGTCCTCTCGTGGTGCCAAGCCTAAGCGTCTCTCCATGACCCCTCCATGCCTTCGAAACCAGTATCACCTGGGAGACTTTTAGCCATGACCAGGTTTGACTGCCAGCAAAAGGTCCAACCTTGGCTGCCTCTGGAGCACAGCTTCTATGTGCTGACTCTGGCAAAACACTTCTAGGTTTCAACTCAATGATGTTGGTCTCTTAAATCGCAGCAGATTCTTCAGCCCCAGCTGGGCGGCATCCATCAGTCCAGCAAAAACAAAGGTTTTACTTTTGATCTCTTATTAAGCACAGCTGATTCTTCAGCCCCCAACTAATCAGAACCACGGGATCTTAATTAAAAAGAACAAATGGCCCTGGTAGAATCTTTAAGCCTCCCTCTGAAACTTCACAGACCAGGTCTCCATTGTCTGTACCGCTCTCAGCGTTCTTGTCTTGCAGGCTCTTACAGAACTCTCAACACTCAATGTCCTCTCTTGCTCAAAGTGTCAAAGCTCTTCCACAATCCTCCCAAAAACAAGATGTTAAATTTTGTCTCAGTCAGACCCATTATAGCAATACTCTACTACCCCAGTACCAGTCTCTGTCTCAGTTAGGGTCACTATTACTATGATAAAACATCGAGACCAAAAAAATGTAGGGAGAAAAGGGTTTACTTGGCTTACTCTTCCACATCCATAGTCCAACACTGAAGGAAGTCAGGACAGGAACTCACACTGGGCAGGATCATAGAGGCAAGAGCTGATGCAGAGGTCATGGAAAGTTGCTGCTTACTGGCTTGCTGCCTATAGCTTGCTCAGCCTGCTTTCTTATAGGACTCAGGACTACCAGTCCTAGGGTGACCCCACCCACAGTGGGCTGTGTCCGCCCACATCAATCACTAATTAGGAAAATTCTCTACGGGCTTGCTCACATCTCAATCTTAGGAAAGCATTTTCTCAATTGGAAATCCCTCTGCTCAGATGACTCTTGCTTGTGTCGAGTTGACATAAAATTAGCAAGCATGGATGTCATTGTTAGGATCGTAATAAACACAAACAGTAACCAGTGTTGTCTGGAGTATAGAAAACCCTGGAGGACATCTGAGAAATTAGCATTCCCACATATTACAGGTAGACAGGTAAAATGGTGCAGCTACTTTAGAAAAAGGGTTTATTAACTTTAGGAAAGGTTTATTAAACTATAAACAGACTTACATAATACATTTATTCTACTTCAGATTCTAACCAGGAGAGATAAAATACAAAAAAAAAAAAAATGTCCTAGATAGCTTTGTTAAATTGACAGTCTAGCGTCACTTGAGAAGGGACTGCCCACAGAGTTTGGCCTGTAACATGTCTGTAGGGGTCGTAGTCTTTATCCTTAATCCAAGTCAGAGAACCCAACCTACCATTACTTGGGGAGATTCTTCTATGCTAACTAATCATAAGAATACACAAGAGTCAGAGACTGGTCCTTGAAAGCAGTGTTCCACCATGGTTTCTATTTGAGTTCTTCTCTGATTTCCCTTAATATTAAACCATGACCTAGAAGCAGAAGCCAATAAAGCCTTTCCTATCCTGAGTTTCTGTTGGTCGGGGTCTTTCATCACAGCAACAGGAAGGAAATTGGAATGCCACCCAAAGACATGTCATTCAAGTGTTCACTAGAACACCATTCATAATAACCCGAAACTAGAAGCAGCCCAAATGTCCAGCTCTAATAAATGTAACATATCAATGTAATTGTGATCGTCAATATAAAGGAATAAAACACTGGAACTCATGTGCCATGAAGGAGTCTTCCAAACATCACACTGCAGCAAGTACAACAGATTAAAACCTGTATTGTTCAGGACCACTTGTATAAGTGTCTAGGAAAGCGATCTATAGGAATAGAATATAAATTTGTGATTTTCAGGGACAACAGCGTGAATGAAGAAAGAATGTAACGGGCACATAGAAGGGATTTTTGGGTTAGTAAAAACCACATTATAGAGAAGATTGCATGACTCCAAATTTACTAAAAATCATAATCAAATCTGCTTATAAACAAATAAATTAAGAAGTAAGTTGACGATATTACTAGATGTGTACAACCAGTGAGAAACTTTCATTTTTCCAGCAATGTCAGCTGAGGTATTTAAGGGGCACAAAGATATTCCTGGGCATCAGACAAGGATGAGCAGAAGAGGCAAATGCAGGGGTTAGGCACATGAAAACTAAGACTGTACCTAAGTTTTCAGACTTTTAACTTGGTGTTGCTACACACTAAGCCCATAGAGTTCTGTGTGCTTAAACTGTGTGTGGGGACTGAAAGGGTCGCTGCAAGTATCAGGCAGGTAAGAAAGTAAACAGCAAAGAGTTGACAATGAAACCTGTTTCAGAATGACTTTGTCAATCTGAATCAAGAATTTGGGGAGCCGGGCAGTGGTGGCGCACGCCTTTAATCCCAGCACTCGGGAGGCAGAGGCAGGCGGATCTCTGTGAGTTCGAGGCCAGCCTGGTCTACAAGAGCTAGTTCCAGGACAGGCTCTAAAAAAGCTGCAGAGAAACCCTGTCTCGAAAAACCAAAAAAAAAAAAAAAAAAAAAAAAAAAAAAAAAAAAAAAAAAAAGAATTTGGGGAGTCTGGTCCCAGGTGGCTTATTCCCAACAAACTAAAATATGGTATAATTTGGGGAAAAACATTTCCTGGTATAATACAATTCCCAGTGCATAGGAAAGCATAATTACATCAAAACTCGACTCAGGGTACATGTCATTTCTTCCAAGAAGATGGGTTCTACATATAGGCTACCTGTGCTAACTAAGGGCTAAGGTAAGGGGCTGGCCCGATCTCCATAATACGCATAGCTTAGAGGTCATTTTGGGTATTATCCCCCTCTGATTCCTGGTTGTGGGAGCTTAGCTCTGCCCTGGCTATAAGGTCATTGCTAGCCACCTCTGGTCATGGTTGTAGGAGCTTGATATGACCTAACCCAACAGACAATGCAGATGACCAGGATATTAATCCACAAACCTATGAACACCTGATTTTTGACAAAGAAGCTAAAATTACACAATGGAAGAAAGAAAGCATCTTTAATAAATGGTGCTGGCATAACTGGTTGTCAACCTGTAGAAGAATGAAAATAGATGCATATCTATCACCATGCACAAAACTCAAGTCCAAATTAAAAATCTCAATATAAATCTGACCACACTGAACCTGATAGAAGAGAAAGTGGGAAGTAGCCTGCAATACATGGGCACAGGAGGCCAGGGGTTATTTTCTAAACCATTGGCAATAGTGTGGATCAGTCAGAATAGGTGAGACGTAAAACCAATAAAATGGCAAAGTAAAAGAAATTAAATTAATATGGAAATAATATCTCAACCTTAAAGACCTAAATATGATTATATTTTAAGTGGTTTCAATCACCCTTAAAGAATATAAAAATGAACTATTTCCTTTCTCTGAATTTCATAAATGTTGTCTTTCTGCCCGATAATTTTCCTCGGTTGGCTAAAAGCTAATCTTATTTAAAGTTAAAAGTGAGAACACATTTTCCTAAGGGAAGTATTATCCAGTTCACATACACTTACTGTGGATTTTCACCCTGGAAAGGCTGGAGTGGGTGCTGGAAATCTACTCTGGGGCATCTCCAGGTTTTCTCAGTCACAATGATGCATGAAATGCCCTTTAAAACTCACTGCAGAATTTCTGACATGAAAGAAGCTATCACATCATGAATCTGCATTATTCACTGCAGGTCAGGTCTTGATGATAACTGTGCTGGAATGCAACAGCTATGCTCACTTCCTCAGCTAGTTCCACAAAAGCAAAGTTGACAATTGCCCTTCCTGTGTAGAACATTACAACCATCCACACATAGAAGATGTCAGCCCAGGTGCCATGTGAGCCCAAAAGACCTGAACACTGGTCCTAACAAGCACAGCATGGGTTTCCTCCCTGAGGTTTCAGAAGAATCTAGGGATGATGAGTAGACCCGCCTCTCATTATGTGGTTTTGTCACTCAAACACATTCTTGGCATCTGAGATGGCTCAGTCACTAAATGATAAACTCATAACCAAACAGTTGGTTAACAGATCACATTATATGGAGCCCCCAAAGGAAAATTAGCTTAAAAGACAGACCCCATCACCACCTTGTCAGAAGGTGGCTGTGGACATGTTTCGTCTCTTTCTATGCTATCCATCAGCATAGATCTACTTATTCATTCCTGTTTCCCACACATTCCTTTGTGTATCTGGCACTCCAGAGATTTTCAACAGTTTTAATTAGAGTGACTATTCCAAACATCAAATCCTCCTGGGTATTTTGGCCATCAAATGTTGATTTCACCACTACTTCAATCAATATTCAAGTTCTAGAAATGTCTTGTATGGGGTAGGGGCATCTTACTCCCTCTATAGCTTCCTCCATTGCCTTTTTCTGTTCTCTTTTTTGAACTTTTATGTGTATGTGAGTATATGTCACATGTGTGTTGAAGACCATGTAGGTTAGACACTGGTGTGAGATTCCCAGGAGCTGAAGTATCAGGAGGCTGTGAGCTGCCCAATATGGGTTCTGGAAACTGAACTTGGGTGCTCTAGAAGAGTAGAAGGTCTTCTTAACTACTGAGAAATCTATCTTTAATGACTCTACTTGTATCTTAGCTACAAGCACTTTCAGAGTAGAACCCTTAAAACAGACAAGTTGACATACCCTGGAGAAGCTCAGTGAATATCTATGGACTAAAAGGTTAAAGGAATTTAGTAATTTTTAAGAACAAATCTTAGCACTTTGCAAAGCCAAGTCAGTAAAATTTTATTATTTGAATATAGTTTATTTAATCTCACAAAACATTTGAGATGTTGTAGTTTAAAGATGATATCATCATGCCAGTCATTTATTTCTCAAAAAGAGAAAGAATAAATGAACAGAATAAGGTAGTGGATGAGATGGAAAGGGAAAGAAAACAGCAGAATTAGGGAATACTATCTCTATGTCATCTAATACTCTCTTTGGTGATAATGAGGCGAATCACCTGGCAAAGAAGAATTGAATTAAACATGAACATATTTAGCAAGCTGAAATACAATCAGGATGTTTTCTTGATGCCTGGTACTCATCTGCAAATAGCATCTTACTGGGTCTCCAATACTGATACCATGGTTGTATTTCTTGATCATATTGATGGCAATCAAACCTGCTTCCTTGTAGCTAAGAGGGAGGTCATTCGGAAATACTTTAGAATCCCTGGCTAAGAAAGCAGCAACTTAACATTGGTGTTCAGAAAACATGTGGCCCTTTGCATTTCACTATACCTTAGGCTGTGAGAAAGCTGTTGGGCTTGTTTCCTTCGGGATATCTCTTACAATTCGCTTGCTCCACTTCTTTCCCCTTTAGGGCTTAGGGCTCTCTCACAGAATCCCCATGCCTTGAATAATAAGTAGAAAAACCAGTTACTCTGCTGTTGAATTTTGTATGTCCCAAGTAAACATCCTTAATCAAATCTCTGACATTTGGGATGCCTGGAAGGGAAGAAGCCAGGAAAAGGTCATGTCTGGTGCTTAGCTGTTGTTTTGAGAAAGAAAATCTAGTTTCAAGTTTGATGGAGCCAAAGCATGGAAGAGTAATTCTAAGGATGATCCTGAGAACAGAGGTGACAAGGTGACTCCACTGACCCAGCACACACCACACTGTGGGCACCCATGCCTAGTAAGTTGGTCGTAGTCAGCCATTTCAACTACACTGGGGAGAACTCTGCAGAAAAATAAAATTAAAACTCAGAAATCTGAGATTATATGCTCAAATGATAAGACTAAGCATATTACAGGGCTGGGTTTTGAACATGGGTCTTCTAACAGTGAGTGTCCTGCCCATTATTTTACCCTCTAGTGACAAAAACACTTCCTTAAAGAAGACAAGTAGAATGATACTGTGGTATTTTGAAAAAGAATGGCCCACATAGGCTCATATACTTGAATGTTTAATCACCAATATACACAGAAGTTTCTGTCCTACCTGGTCCCCCAGTCATTCAGTCCCAAAAGAAGACACAGAGGCTTATATTAATTATAAACTGTTTGGCCTATTAGCTCAGGCTTATTACTAACTAGCTCTTACAACTTAAATTAACCCATAATTCTTACCCATGTTTCATCACACCACTTAGTATCTTTTCTCAGAAAGGCATTCTTTTCTTATTTCCTTTGTGTCTAACTGATGACTGCATCTCTCTCCCTTTTCTCTTCCCAGAATTTTTAGTCTGGTTGCCCAGCCTATACTTCCTTCTGGCTATTGGCCAATCAGCATTTTATTAAACTAATACAAGTGACAAATCTTTATAGTGTACAAAAAAAATATTGCACAGCACACCAAGCAATTATTTGTGAAGCAAGATGTGACCTTGCTTGAGGAAGTGTGTCCTTGGGGATGAAGTGGGATTGCAGGATTGAGACACTCACACCAGACCCAGTTCTTCTCTCTTTCTGCTGCCTACAGATCAGGATGTAGCTCTCAGTGATTGCTCTAGTGTCACATGTGCTGCCATGCTCCCCACCATGATGATAACAACAAACTAGCCCTCTGAAACCAAGAGCAAGTCCCCAATTAGATGCTTTCTTTCATAAGAGTTTCTTCAGTCACGATGTCTTTTCATAGCAATAGAACAGTGTCTAAGACAGATGTCCCCAGTTAGGAAGGAAATATTTTAAAGATGAAGAGGTTGTGACTCTCAACATATACTTTCAATTATTATCCATTGTTGCTCTCCTTCAGAACCCCTAGCATCCTCTTCTTCATGGCCAGGATTCTTAGGACGGTATTGCTACACAATTGGTATCTCAATGGCTTCTTTTCTGCTAAGTCCCCTTACTGTCTGATACAAATAGGAAAACAAGAAAACCAAAAACAGCTGAACTGAGGAAGAATCTGTTTCCAGATGGCAGGAGCAGCTGAGGAGTCCAGACGGTAGTAGGAGTGTAGGAAGAAGAGTGGTTCTGATCTCCATTCTGCAGAGCTCAAGTAGACTGAAAACTGAAGGAAATTTGGACTTGGGGTGGATACTCTAGAGTGGGGTTCTTGCTGCCCAATGTTTGGAGAAAGCTAATCATACACAATAAAGCTCAGAATAGTAGTTAAAAAGAATGGAGTGGATGCTCTCTAGGAAAGAGAGGACTGAGACAGGATTAACTATACAAGTGAATCTATTGTGGTTTGAGTATCTGTCTACAACTAAGGAAGTGACCTCTTGCCCCAAGACAGCCCTGTTCCTTGGACAGGGTTCTAGACCACCTATGTGACAGGGATAAATTAAGAGGCTATGATGGAGGAGTGTCTATGTGTTAATTTCATTGGTTAATAAAGAAACTGCCTCGGCCCTTTAATAGGACAGAAAATTAGGTAGGCGGAGTAAACAGAACAGAATGCTGGGTAAAAGGCAGTGAGGCAGATGCTTCAGGCAGTCGCCATAGGCAGTTACCATAGGCAGTTGCCATGCCTCTCCTCTCCAAGATGAACACAGGTTAAGATCTCTCCTGGTAAGTGACCACCTTGTGGTGCTACACACATTACTAAATATGGGTTAAAGCAAGATATGAGAATTAACTAATAAGAGGCTAAAACTAATGGGCCAGGCAGTGTTTAAAAGAAAACAGTTTCCATGTAATTATTTCAGGTGTAAAGCTAGCAGGGTGGCAGGACGCATCCCTGCCGCTCCATCTACAAGTCTATAACTCATCACTAAAACAATAAGATACTTCCGAGAGAGGAAGAGAGAGAGAGAGAGAGAGAGAGAGAGAGAGAGAGAGAGAGAGAGAGAGAGAGATCACTGATTCCATATGAACTGTAACATTTCTAATGGGACCATCGACCATGGCTGTCAGATTATAAGTTTTTGCCTTCAGATAGTGGAGTGATCTGGAATAGGAAGCCTTTGTTCACATTTAGTCTTCTCTTACACAGATGGCTTAAAGCTCCAGAATTATTAAACACAGGCAGAGCCTTATGTCTATGGTTTTAAAACTTATAAATCCTATTCCCATTTCATCACAGTTTCAAAAGATGAGCTCCATTAGCCTAAATAAAAAGGCTTCTCTCATATATTACAGTGAAGATACAAAGACTTTGTAATTAGCTAGAAGTCTTGGCTCTGTGGTTTCCTAGATGTGTACTGAAGCTGTATTTTAGAAAAAAATCACTGAGTATTGAAGGTAGAGAAATTACATTATAACATAAATAAAGAAGATAGTAATGCCTTTACATTATTTATAAGAATCAAGAAAACCAGCGTTGATGGCATCTTCACTGGATTCAGCAACAGACTGAGTCTTGACATGATCAGGATTATAAGAGAATTAATGCAATAGCAGCTGAAATGCCAAAATCCCCAACAAAAGTTTAGCAAACAACTGAATTGAGCTTTGATGATGAAAATTACATGTCAATCACAAAGTTTGCAAGATTGGTTTAACATTTGAAAAATCAACATAACCCACTATATCAATAAGCTAAAATATCAGTAATATTTTACCATCACAATAGATATTTTTTAAATTGACAAAATTCACCACCCATTCAATATTTTTTAAAAAATGATTAGCAAATTATACATCTCCAGAAGTTAGAGAAGTTGTTAGGGTCTAAATTAAGTCCCCAAGAAAAGACCAACAGTCACATATGCAATAAATAAGAATGCTTTATTAACTCAAACATGTTGGACCCGCACATGGCAACCCCAGAGAAGCCCACAGGCTTCTTTTAAACTTATTTAGGGGAATACCAAGGTGGAGAGATTAGTCTGGGGACTTATTTGTGTCTTTAAACAGTTTACGGGTTGTTATAGGATTGGTTGGTGGCTCAGTGGTTAACAGCTTTTCATCTGCAGAGTGGGAGAATTATCTTTAGTTAAGCTTGCACAAGGTTGTGGGGCACCCTCTGATTGGTTGCCCCTGGGTGGCAGCTTTCCCAAGAACTGCTTGCTCAGCTCCAGTTGGTTTCAATTAAACTGAAACTAAGGCCTAGATTCTGGTACGGGCCATTAGAAACCTGTCATGGCTCTGGTTGGGCTCTCTGGCCTTCTCAAAACAATAGAGAAATGAAACCAAACACAGTAAAGCTGAATAAAAAATTATGGTAACAGATTTATAAAAGATAAAAACAGAGTAGGGCACATGGTGGCACATCTTTAATCTCAGTAATCAGGAGGCAAAGGTAGGTGGACCTTTATGAGTCTGAGGCCAGCCTGGTCTACAGAGTGAGTTCCAGGACAGCCAGGACTACACAGATAAACCCTGGAGAGAGAGAGAGAGAGAGAGAGAGAGAGAGAGAGAGAGAGAGAGAGAGAGAGAGAGAGAGAGAGAGAGAGAGAGAGAGAGAGAATAAACTAACTGCCACTGCCATGGTAATTTGTAAGCCATAGTATCACAGTCTGTTCAGGAAGACCTTTAAATTACAAGAAAAAGATAGTAAATATAGTTAGATATAAATAAATTTCAAAGTTTAGAAGAAAGTGGTAAAGTCCCTGAAAAAAAAAAAAAACACAGACAACCATATGCATATGCATAGAAGAAGAAATAGAAAATCTCAATCATATGTATCTACTTAAAAACTAAAATCAGGCCACTGAAATTTCCCTTGGTTATCTACCAGAAACACAAGGTAAGATCTTATTGCCAAAAACACACACAGGACATAGAGACCAATCAATCTTAAAGCAACCTAAAAGCCTCTTCTCTGCTGGCTTTCACAGTGCTCATAGATGCTCTGGAGGCTTCTGTGGGAGCAAAGATATCACATCAATCATCTTCCCCAGTGATGAACACTGAGGACAACAAAACTGACCTGCCAGACCATCGTGGAATAACTGTTACGGCATAACTAAGCACTTTCTGATTGGATTTGGGGTCTTCTCCACAGGAGGAAATGGCATACTGTAAGCCTGCTCAAAGACCTGTAACTAGAAAGGTCATAGACCCTAGGATAGAAACTGTTACTGTGAATAATTTTGCCCCAAAAGAAAAGTGGCCATGTCATCAAATCTCCATCAGAATATTGATGTTTATACCAGTTGACGCAAGCTGCTCTCAACAGTAGCTTCTCAGTGTAGCTTCCTTTTGCAGTGAGCAGCAGTCAGGGGAGAGATGCATAACTGTGCTTAGGTATAAAAATACATAGACTAAGAGAGCAAGTGCCCAGCCCTAAATGGAACATACATATTAATACTCTATCATCAAGGCTCCAGGACGTTGTGGAAGAGGAGGTACAAAGAATGTAAGAGCTGGAGGGTGGGGAGAGGAACCTTGAAACATGTGCTGTCTCTGGCACATGCCATGGCTACCATGTTCATGAACTCACAGCAGATCTGGTCCCCTGTACCAGATCAAGCTAGCCCAAATACCTCCACCACTGATGGCAAAGAGGATCTCTAAGCCCATCCCTTACTGAGTAGCTAGTGACAATAGATATTTGCTAAGGGAGTGACAATCACCCTCTTTTGATGATGTAACCAATGATAAGCTTTGCACTGATATGTGAATGGCCCACACCTATGCACTTATGCATCTCTAACTGAACTTAATGGGTTATCAAAAAAAACCCTGAAGACATAGAGCTGGGACATGGGAGTGTTTATAAATGAAGTTTGACTGATGAAATGAGGGGTATGGATGACTACATTTTATTGTAGGCATGAATAAAATTCTCAAAAAAAATAGATACAGGTTACACACCCTCCACAAAGAGAAACCTAGAAAAGGTACACAGAAAAATAACACACCAATCTACAAAACTCCTAGATGATAACAGAAAAACTCTAAATGACCTTCAGTAAGACATGATATTTTTAGATGAAATAGCACAGGCCTGATTCATGATTAAATAACATGATGAAGAACTGTTGCCTAGAATACAAAAAGAATTATTCAGTCTCAGAAATAAGTAAATAAATAACTGAGTCTTTAAATGTGCAAAAGATCTGATCAAAGACTATACAGGTATGAAAAGTGTTCCATATGATGAGGTGTGTTGAACAATGGGAGGAATGTCCCCATATATCTCTTGAAATTGTTGGGACGCCCCTCCCCCCCAAAATATCGATAGCCCAAAGTGCTGATGAGGCCATAAGCAACAAAGACTGCAATTCCTTACTGGGGCAAGTACAAAAATAACAGAACTGTCTTGAAAGATATTTTGTTAGTTTTTGCAAAGGTGAATATCCCCCTACCATCCAAGCCAGCAATTGTGCTCCATGGCATTTAGCCAAATAAAAACTCATTTTCACAGAAAAACTTGTATGTGGGTGGTTATTATGTCTTTATTCACCACAGGAAAGCTTGGTCTCTCTGTAGATAAGTGGCCAAACAAACTGTGGCAAATTCAGGTTATGGGATATTACTAAATATTAAAAAGTAAATTAGCTTGGAGAAGTCTTAAATTCCCATTGCTAAGTGAATAAAGCGATCTGGCCAGGCTGTGTGCTGGATAATTTCAATTTCGTGGTATTCTAATCAGGGTAAAACTCTGGAAGGAAGACCATTGCTTGGGAGTGACTAGGTGGAAAAGAGGGGTAAACAGGTAGAGAGCCGAGGGTACTGCAGGCACTAAAACTATTCTATGTGGTGTGATAATGCTGGATGCATAGCATTTTGTAACTGTCTCACCCACAGAATGCACATGTCTTGGCAGCAAATGACACAGTAAAGAAGGCACTGAGAATGGTGACAGTGTACTTGGTAGTCTGCTGCCAGATGCTGACGGTAGGGGACAATGCACCTGTGTGGTGAGGAGCTCCGGAAAGATGTACAGGAGAGCCAGGTCTGATTAACTTAATAAATGATGGTGTATTGTAGCATGATTAATAAAAGCCCAGAGACTGACATTGTGGCTCAACCTGAAAGTCAGAAAAGCAAAACAGCCAGCCACTGGCTCTTACCTCTACCTCACTGAAAATGGCGATCCTGCCTCTAGGAATCACAGCATGAGACTGTGTCTGAGAACTGTCTCCTCCCATCTTATATTCCTCTCTAGGGCTGGGATTAAAGGTGTGCACCACTACTACCCGGTTTCTATGGCAAACTAATGTGGCTACTGGGATTAAAGGTGTGTGTCACCACTGCCTGGTCTGTAAGGTTGAGCAGGGGCACTGTTTCACGCTCTGATCTTCAGGCAAGCCTTATTTATTACAAATAAAAGTGAACTATCACTACAGTGTATAGCATTAGTACCCTTATGATAATACCTGAAACATATGCTTAATACCAATGTGGAATAACAGGGTTTTTTTGACTTATTGTTCTGCATCTTTAGTATCAACACTAAGACATGCAAAATCATCCCAACCCATTACATAACCAAACAATCTAGGAACTATAAGGAAAACATAGTCTATGTGAAATCAGGTTGAAAGCTCGGTTGTGTGTGTCACAATGAATTTTCCTGCCTTGATCTTGTGATCATGAAGATTTCTGGAACTCACAAAGAGTCAAGAAATGATTTTGCATAATAACAGAATGCTCAATCTAAATCTCAACCAAAAATAAGTACCCAAGTTGATATTGTGGCAATATAATGAGTTGCTGAACAATCATTTTTAAGTTCTTCTGTGGTCTAATTTTGAAAAAGAATAGCCACAAATTACTTGAGCATTGAAAGTGATATTGTCATGTTTTGGGGACTCTGGAGGGAAAGAAAACACCCCTTACAAATACTGAGACATGAGTAAAGACCATACCATGTGTTCTTCCAAATTTTTTCTTGGTCTGAACCTCCTCATCTGGCAGCATCAGTTGTACAGTCCAGTTCAGTGGTTTAAGTTACACTCTGTAGTCAGACATATGGAGGCTTCAAGTCTTTAAGTAAACTGCTTATATTTTCTCAAGGTCAGTCCCTTTGTCTTAAAAAGAGACATTTACCAACTTTACATGTTTGTTTTGAGAATCAGAGAAATAATCTCAAACAATACATTCCTATAGTTTATCTGTGTGTGTTTCTGTCTGTCTGTCTGTCTGTCTATCTGTTCACTTATTCATTCAGCTCAACAAATGCTGAATCTCAGTATCAACTTTGGCACTTATTTTGGTTGATATTTAGACTGAACATTCTATCATTATACATGGTCTTATTACTTGGCTAGTTGGGAGTTCCCGAAACCTTCACGATGTATAATTACATAGTGTTTAGCAAATGCATCATAAAGAGGAGCTATTACATTTAGTACTAACTTCAGAGACTCTATTGTAATCAAACAATACACTCCTATAGTTTTTATATTTGTCTGTCTCGATCTATTCACTTATTCATTCAGCTAAAGAATCACTGAATAGCTTTAATCAGCATAACTCCAAATGATAAATAGTCACAGTGTACCATCCAGAATGCTAAGAACAATAAGAGATATGGATTAAATGTCTGCCTTGCTATAAAGCATTTGTTCAAGTTTAATCAATACTAGGATGTGGTCACAAACAATGAAAATATAAAACACACAAGGGTGCTGAGTGACACAAACTTCTCTGGTTAAAATTTTGAGGTGCTGAGAAAAAAAGAGGACCCTCATCCATAGAAGAACTAAAAATGACTCTTGAGAGGACACGATGCTTAAGCTAATTGTTGCAAAGAAAGGGGGAGGGTAGACTCTTAGAGCTGAAGGGGCCAAGGATTCCTCAGGCAATCTGCTGCCTTCCCTTTGCAGGGGACTCCTTTACCACAAAATCGTAGGTTGTGGACTTAAGAGCCATACTCCTGCCAATTTACCCAGCAGAAACTGAAACCCAGAAGAGGAATTAGCTCCAGCTTACAAGTTTGGTTGTAAAATTCAGACAGCCTGACTCCCAATTCAGAATCTGCCAGGTTTAGTAGCACTCACTCAACAGCAAGCGTCTGTTTAATGCCCTGTTTACATATTCATTTTCCACATGTCTAGTTAGAGGAGCTGAATTACAACAGGACCTGACCACCGATAACTTGGTTTGTATTTGGCACAAGCACTAATCCATAAATGATGTGCAACTCTGGTCTAAGTTAAAGCATATTACCTGACTCACACAAATTACATCATTGCTCCTTGTCACTTTTCTAGTATTGATCCTGATAGTGAACTTAATTCCACACCAATCCATATTCCATATGAGTGTTCTTTATCTCGTTCCACTAATATATATTGCGTCACTCTTACGCTAATAGAAACAAACACCTAGAAGGTATTCAACTGTACATTTTCTTTAGAGCATATACCTGGAGGGATGGATCTCTGCTGTTAATAATAACTAACAGAGAACTGTATCCCTCAACAAAGCAAAAACATAAAAATTCAGGGCTGGGGATGGTTAAAAACGACGGAGCCACCAACAAATGACCAAGGTAGCCTGGTAAATTAAGAATAGCATAGTGTGAATTTAGGTAGTAAAAGCTGGGCGAAGTTCAGATCCAAGTGACAAGAGAGAGTAAAATGAGAAGAGGCACCACATGCAAATACAGGTGGAGAAAAAGAAATACCTTGTTTTCCACTTTTTCTTTCCATCCTTTTCCCTGCTGTGATGAAAGCTATACTCATAATTATTGTGCATTAAAAGAGAGAGCCTGGTTGTAAATCTATGATTCCATTCTTCCAACTCTCCCCATCAAAGGCCCACACTGGGTTCAAATCCAAGATTTAACTGAGTTTGGTAATGAAACAGAACAGCTGGCCACATGGTCTGTCTTGGGCTCAGGCCTGGTGGCTTAATGGAGAGTTCATTTATACATGGTTTGAGTGAGACTGTCAGAATTCTCTGCATCAGGTAACAAACCAAATCTAAGCTAATGATAATGTGCTTTCTGCTTCTGTTCTCCCTGATATGACCCTCTTTCTCCCTCGGGGCTCACAAGGATCAGGAGATTGAATTCACGCTGCGCAAAGGGATTCCTGACCTAGTCATTACAGGATCAAGCCATTCAAAGATCTGTCCATTTATTTCCTAATGTTAGAGAGACCTGGACTTAAATTGCAGCTCTGTTAGTTCCAAGTAACTAATTCGGATGTTTTCCTCATATTTAAAAGGGATATTATAAAAAAAATAGTAACAGAAGACACATGAAGTAACAAAAGTGACTCTAGCTTATAAACTGCAGCTGTGCACGTTGTGTTTTAGAAGTGACACTCACTTCAAGGTCAAAGTGTACTATTTTAAGCAAACCATCTCAAGCAGGTCAGCACCACTGAAGCGAAGGCTGTTGTGCTTCCCTGGGACAGAGTGGAAAAGACCTCCTCAAGGTCAGTGCACAGAAGTTCCACAGCTGCAGTCCAGGGAGCAGGGCTACATCTGGAGCTGGTAGCAGAAATTGGCCACGTAAGCATCTTTAAAGGCATTAAAGATGCAAGATTGAGAAAGTCATAGAAAGTAGCCGAGGCCAGGCACTGTGTGTCGGGGTTTGGAGAGACCCTAGGAAACCACTGAGTGGGACAATTACCCAAGGAACAGACTGACATATCATTTCAGAATATTTCCGTTGATCAACCCATCATTTGCCATAAAAGGGAGTGTTCAGCCCTCAGAGTGAAAAACCCTGCCTTCAAGGTGCTGTGTGGTGCACCTTGAAAGATTTTCTTGAAAGATTTTCTCTGGATAGAATTATTTTCTTTATATTGCAAAAGCTTAATCATATGAATTTAAATTCTTAGAAAAATTTAGTCTTAATTCTTAGTTCCTCTCCTGGGTTCTTTTATTTTTGGGGTGGCAAGAGAGACACAGTCTCTCACATCTCAGGCCTCAAACTCATCCTGTAACAGGGAATGACCTTGAACACCTGGTTTTCCTCTGTCTTTATCTCCTCGTGCTTGGGTTTTGCTTTTATGGCACCATACTCTATTGACGTGCTGCTAGGGATCGACCTTGTGGCCTTGTACATGCTAGGCAAGTACTCTCCCAACTGGGCTACAACCCCAACCCACTTCACTGATTAAAAAGAAGATCAAATTGGACTCTCTGAATGTGGCTGACAATGAGGGCAGACTGAGAAGCCAATGATAATGACACCGGATTTTGATTCTATTGCATGTACTGGCTTTTTGGGAGCCTAGTCTGTTTGGATGCTCACCTTCCTAGACCTGGAGGGAGGGAGGGCCTTGGGCTTCCCACAGGGCAGGGCACACTGACTTTTTTTAGGACTGGAGAGTGATGGGGAGGGGGAGGGGGAGGGAAATGGGAGGATGGGAGGAGGTGGAAATTTTTAATTAATAAATAAATAAATAGAAGAAAAACTATCAGTTCTATGTATTGTCCTAAATTCTGAAATTTAAATAATTTAAGTATAAATAATTTAAGTATAAACCAAAAAGAATATGACATTTCATACAAACATTTAACATTGTTTTATCTTCTTCAAAGTTCTCCCACATTTTTTGGCCCATTCCATACATAATGAACCCATTTTATATTTAACTAGTGACACATGGAAGAGAGCCTTCTGCAAATCTACAAACCAGGAGTTAGAAAAGCGGTACTAAGTTTACATTAAATACTCTTCCAGCCACTGCAAGCAGCCATAACCAGACTTTGCTCTCCTTGGCTAAATAACCCCCTTTCACATTTAATACCAGCCAAGGTAGAAAAAAAAAGAATCAATCCATCAATATTTGATCTTACTGCCATCTAGAGAAGTCTTAAAAATATATCACAAAGAAAAAGCAAAAGGTTATTTCTTTCTAGCATGGTTTTCCTCCCTCTGGCGGCCTCAGTTTCTCCATCTGTAAAATGAGAGAGATTAAACTTCTTGGGTCTCCTCTCTGGTCACGGTCTCACCGCATCACACCATCCAGGCAGCCTTCTGCTTCTCTCTCTTCTGCTCGCAAACAAATGGAGAGAGAGGAGGACTAAAAGCCAGTGAGGGTCAGAAAAGGCGTGGCCGTGAGAATCAGTGTGAGACTTCAATCGGAAACCCTGATGTCTTCATGCAGTCCTCACCTGGAACCAATAACAGTGAGGCTCTCTTACACAATGATGGACAGTTTCTGTGTGGAGGTTTGCTCTAGCGCTGCTACTAAATTCTCACAGTGGCTCTCATAGGCAAGGGTCATTGGCCTCATTTTACAAGAGAGGGAATCAGAGCCTGGCAATGCTAGGTAGCTTGTTCCTGAAGGCAGAGCAGCAGACCTAGAACTCTGAGACTGTGGCCATCTTCAGAATTACTTGCTATATTTGTCTCAATTTCTCTGTCATAGACTGTTTTGTGTCACTGTAACCGAACATAAGATGCTGAGTGATTTATGAAGAAAAGAGGGTTACTTGGCTCATGGTTCAGGCAGCTAGAAAATCCAAACGATACAATACCAACATCGTGGCAGAGAAGCAGAAGTAAAAGTTAGCGTATAGAAAGAGAACAAAGCAAGAGAGCTACATGAGAAAGTTGGCCACCCATTTTCTTGGGAATGAATTCCAAGATTAGACCCATACCTGTAATAAGGTATTAATCTTTTTCTGAGGTGGTATGCTTCTGACCTAATGATATCCCTCTAGGTTCCACCCCTTAAATATCTTCTGCCTTTCAATTCTCTGATACTATGGACAGGATCTTGGCATATGGCCCTTTTTATGGAAAAACCATAATACTCTCCTTATAAAATGGGCTTGTGTGGCCCACTTTATCAGAAAAAAAAAGAGTTAAATCAGGAACGATTGGAAATGATTTCAACAAACATATACCCAAAGAGAAATAATTATGTCGAATTAAAGAAAATTAAGCCTACAAACAGCTAAGCAAAGTTCTCTAATGCTTCTCTATGAGTTCTGTCATTAAAAAAAATTCATCACTTAGAGATTCGGGGACAGCACAGGCTGGAGCTGCTGGAAGCCTCTTTCGCATCCATCCCTTCTGCATCCATCCCACCAACTCTCTGACACTCAATATGCTGTCCTCATAAAGCGGCAGGAGCAACAAGGTGTGATGTCCCCCTCGAGTTATTTGGTCTCAGAATTCACATATTTTTTCAGCCTCATTTGTTTTGTACACAGGCTTCTTAGTTCATGAAGCCCCAGAAAGATGCACACTCCCATCTATTCAAGAAAGACACAGAGAAGAGATCTCAAGCAAGGGATGAAGAGGAATCCTGATCTGAGTACAAAGAAGTGTCTGCACAGCTGGACATTCTTCTACACTTGGAAGAACTCTGGAAACATCAAATCATTGTACATGTTATTGCTTGGTTTTGGGTGATGATTGCCACGCAATTACCATTACAGTGAGCACCCGCCCACTCATTAGTAGAGTATATAATTGACATTGGTTTTTCCATTTAGTCTGTCATTTGTTCATTATAAAACACCCTTACAGAGGAGGTTATATTAACTATTTTATTTATGCTATTATAAAATACCAATCTAAAGCATCCCAGGGGAGGAAAGATTATATCTCAGGCTTTTAAGGGATTATGGCAGGAAGAGCGCAGCCATGAGTGAGTCCATTCAACAAGAGGTACCTGTTTGCATTGCTTAAGCAGTCAGGAAGCAGGAATAAAAACTGGAAAAGAAATGGAATGGGGCTCTGAAGTCCAAGACACACCCCTGAGTGACTTCTTCCACCAAGGCTCCATCTCCTAAAAACTCCATCCTCTCCCATAACAGCCCCACCAGCAAGGGTCCAGGTGTTCAAACACAGGAGCCTAGAGGTAAGAGTGGGGTCATTTAACAATCAAACCGTAACAGAGATGATACCCACTTTTCATTTAGGGGAGTAAAATCACGGTGGATGAGCTTCTCTGATTCTCACTGGTCCATTATTGAGCCAACCTAGGAAGAGGTCCTTGGTCTTTCTACAATACATCACTCAATTGTCCCCCACAGTCATCAGTGATTCACCTGTAAAGTCCTTGATGACTCCATCTTGGTACACGTCCTACCAGAGTAGCAGCATTGCATGAGGTATTCCCACATCTCTCTCTGTTTCCCCTTCTCCAAGCTCAGACTTTTCCTTGAGTCTTGATGACACTCGCCATCGAGATCTTCCTCTCTACCTCTGCTGTAACTTTAAAGTCACCATCCTTACTTTGTTGAGTTACTTCCTGGCTTCCTTGACTTGTCAAGGAAATAAATGGAGATCTCACGTAGTTTTCCACCTCGGAGACATCTGTCACTCATCACTGAGTATGTTACTAACAGATACAAGAACCTCAGAGGGTACTTACAAAGACTTCAAGAAAATAGTCAATGTGAACAGGTGTCATATGTAGCTAGAATCTATTTCCCCATAATCTGAGTTCCTGTGTGCCTATTCATACATGTTTATGAACTACTGGAGGATGTTTAGTGCAGCCTTGCTGTTGCTGCTAAGACACAGGCTTTGTTTGGGCCATTCTCTGTGATATGTGTACCATGTGCGTGACTGCCTGCAACCAAGCACCTTCATGAACTTGGAGGGGACTGTGACAAGGTCATGAACAATGGAAGAGTCATTGTAAATGCAAAGGCTTAAGACATGGGTACTATTTTAGGATCCTGCAAATCAAGCCAAAGAAAAACGAGAATAAACAAAATACCATGTTCTCCATGTGTTCTGGAAAGTGGAAAGTCGTTATTGTGACTGCAGGGATTAATGCCATGTGTCTAGTCTCTGTAATTGGACTGATTATATTTCAAATGCAAATGTGTAATCTAATGCAACCAGACAGTCATTTGAGACTAATTATTCTGTCTTCTTAATGCAGCACAGAGGAGCGGATCTGTGATTCAAAGTGCCATAAGCCAAGGAAAGAACCCTCTGATAACTACTAAAGGTTCCCTAGTAGTGAGGGATAAGAGAAGGAAACAGACATTTTAAAATATACTCTATTACATGCAAAGAAAGCATATAGGAGTGCCCAAGTCTTAGAATATGAATTTTGATAGGACTTTAGGTTTTAAAACTGTATATAATTTGGTCCCATAATCACGGAAAACAGAATACTCTGGAGGTCAATACTCAAAATAGCCAGATATTGTGAGAGTTCTATTACCCCGAGGGCATAGAAAATATAAGGAAATTAGAAAAAGTACTCACTTCATAAGGAAAGAGAAACCTTTGCTGAAATTATTTGAATTATGTTTCCATGGTAACTAACATTTCCCTGGTACACCAAGTAGGGTATGCCAGCAAAAGAAAACACCATGCAACATTTGGGCTAGAGAGGAGATGGGACTAGGGATTTGAAAAGGCTTTTAGAATTTGGGGAAACAGCAAGTCTTCAGCTATTTCCTCCATGCTACCCAGTTAGTTACCCACCTTTTGGTAAGAGCTGTTTGTTTGCTTAGGACAATCCCCGGGAATCTATAGAACATGTGGTTTCCTGCCTACTGTTACTCAGTCCTGGTAGAGGGAAGCAAGAAGGCTCAGATCTTCATGCTGCTTCACTTCCTTCCCTGACCCTCTAGTAGAGAAAGAGAGAGACCAGAAAGCCTGGAAATGACCACAAAGCTGAATTTACCTCATGTCTTCAGATGGTTTTGATTATTACCTTTCATTCCCATCCTAAGATTTTACCGCTCATGTAGACTCAGGGAGAACTAATGCTGGCTGGAAGCCCTGGAGGAATAAAGGGAAACAAGGCTTTTAGAAGCAGGTAACCTTCCAGAGGGCAAAGCATTCCTTTTATTTTAGACTTTCAGTGGAACTCTTTTCTAAATCATCGCCTGTATGTATTTTTAAAAAATGAAGCTCACTTCTAGGCTATAAAAAATTTCAAGACAGAGGGAAGAGAATAGATGAAATCACCAAAGGCATTCTAAGAAGAACGAGCAATCCAATAACTAGTCCAGAGAATCAATGACTTCCGCCAACTTTCCTCAGTCTGCTCTATACTTTAGACACATTATCAGTCTTTACACTTCAACTTCAAGAACTTTCTTTTAACTGTCAGCCTATATGAAATGTCCAGTGTCAACAAAATAATGGCTCTTATAAGATATTAAAATAGGAAGTAAATGGAAGAAATGTGATTCTTCCAAGTCCTTATACAGGTGATGTGTATATACAAAAAAAATGACAAGTTAAGAAGAATTCTAGAAAGCATTGTGTATACAGTTAAGAACGTTATTTCTTTTCTCTTTAAGATCACCTCCATGTCTATTTTCCATTACATATATATATATATATATATATATATATATATATATATCCTCTTGTCTAAGGTTTCCACTTTCTGTGGTTTCAGTTACCAGCTATGGCCTAACAATACAGTGTATTAGGGTGCAGTTAGAAATTTTAAGACAGGTTCACTTAGGTTTTATTACAGTAAGCATTCTGATTTTGTTTGTCATTAACAACTTTTTTTGTTTGTTTGTCATTTAACTTTTAAGATAAACTTTATGACAGGTATGTATGTGTGTATAGTAGATTATAGAATTTTGGTACTATTCATGGTTACAGGCATCCATGGAATGTCTTATAAAATATCACATAAGGCCATGGTTCTCAGCCTTCCTAATGCTGTGATTCCTTAATACAGTTTCTTGTGCTGTGGTGGTCCCCAACCACAAAGTTTGTGTAATTTTCTGCTGTTATGAATTGTAGTGCAAAAATCTGATATGCATTTGGCCTTAGGCAACCCCTGTGATAAGGTCATTTGACCCCCAAAGAGGTCACAGCTTACCAAGAACAGTTGATCTAAGGCTTATTGAGTCTCCCCCCTCTCAAACACACACACACACACGCACACACGCACGCACGCACGCACGCATACAGCTTTCTAGTTTCCTAGTTGTACATGTCAGAAATGTCATTCTAAATCCTAATGAAGCCAGAACTTGTCTCTATTTATTTATTTGGTTGGTTGGTTGGTTGGTTGGTTGGTTGGTTGGTTTTTTGAGACAGCATTTTTCTGTAGCTTTGGAGCCTGGAACTAGCTCTTATAGACCAGGATGACCTCAAACTCACAGAGATCCACCTGCCTCTGCCTCTGCCTCTGCATCTCGAGTGCTGGGATTCAAGGTGTGCACCACCACTGCCCAACAATTTATTTTGTTTGTTTGTTTGTTTTTGATACAGGGTTGCTCTATAGCTTCAGAGTCTATCCTGGAACTCTCTCTATAGACCAGGCTGATCTTGAACTCACAGAGATCCTCCTGCCTCCCCAAGTGCTGGGATTAAAGGCATGCGCCAGCACTGCCCAAACTGTTTTTTTTATATAGACCTTTCTATTAGACAACATAAACAGAAATACCAAGATTGAACTTCACAATTATCCCAGGTATCTGTCCTGAAAGAAGCCCACTCTGGACCATGGCACTCGGAGAGGAGAGCCCCAAACAGAGCAAGGAGATCTCCCTGAACCAAGGAGAGAGAATCTAAAGTCCACAGAAGACAAGACAGCTAGAAGTTTCAAGGAAGAGTTCTAGTTTGCCATATGCTGTGGGGAAAGACTCCAGAAGTATTACTAGGGTGCCGAGAAGTATTGCTAGGATGTCCAGAAGTATTACTCGGGTGTCCAGAAGTATTACTCAAGTGTCCAGAAGTATTACTAGGGTATACAGAAGTATTACTTGGGTTGCAGAAGTATTACTAGGATGTCCAGAAGTATTGCTAATATGTCCAGAAGTATTACTCAGATGTCCAGAAGTATTACTAGGGTGCCGAGAAGTATTGCTAGGATGTCCAGAAGTATAACTATGGTGTCCTTGAGTCTTTTCTTCCATAGGACCAAACAGTGCAAGGCCAAGGAAAACATAGATGAGCATCTCTAAGCTGAACAATCTTCAGTTATGTACTAGCACAGGGCAGTCAATTTTTAATCAAGCAGAAAACATGTTCCTCATCAGCTGCCCAGGAAATTCAGAACAGACTCATGAGATCACAGTATAGTTTAAAAACAAAGCAAAACAAAAGCTCTCATTCCTAACAGAAAAGCAATAAATACAATCACGACTTGTGTTAAAGTTTCAAAAAGAAATTTTAGCAAGTAAGTAGTCTTCTACCAAGATGAGAGCCTGATGCTACTTGTGGGAACCAAAAAAGTCCTGTGACTCAACAATATGATTTTGCCTTATCCAAAATGAATTTTAAGGCACAGACATTTTGATAAAGTCAAGAATAGTAACTCAAACAGAGAAAACTCCATCCATAAACTTGGATTTGAGTACATAGGGAAAGTGATCGAGATGAAAAAAGAAATTCAAGAGGATATTTTTAAACCAAATAGGACTTACAAAGCAGGGAAGTAAAATCTACAACATTAAGTAGCACACTTTGAGCACCCAAGAGTGCTCACACTTTGACACAAATCCAGCCCAGGTCCCATTGCTTGCATGCTGTTCACAATTTCAGCTGCTTTCTTATAACAGCAACTTTTGTCTCAACTGTCTAACATGTAGGAAAGTCAAACAAATAAAATCACAGGAGAAAAAGCACCACAAATCCACACGTG
Organism: Arvicola amphibius; assembly: GCF_903992535.2. NCBI lineage: Eukaryota > Metazoa > Chordata > Mammalia > Rodentia > Cricetidae > Arvicola > Arvicola amphibius. The sequence continues at coordinate 92,451,461 of NC_052048.2, forward strand.
AAGTTGAAGTTTAGTTGTAGGTTAAAGAGATTCCTAAGACCCTGTCAAGGTTTGTAACTAGTTGAAATGGTTTTTTATTTGTTTGATTTGGTTTTTTGTTGTTGTTTGGTTTTCTGTTGTTGTTTGGGTTTTTTTTTGTTTGTTTGTTTTGGAGGGTTTTTTGGGTTTTTTTGTTTTTTGTTTTTTTGTTTTGCTTTGTTTTGTTTTTTTTGTTTATTGAGACATGTTTTCTCTGTGTAACTGTCATGGCTGTTCTGGAACTCACTCTGTAGACCAGGCTGGCCTCGAACTCACTGAGATTCACCTCCCTCTGCCTCCCAAGTGCTCTGATTAAAGGTGTATGCCACCACCACCTGGCTAGTTGAAATGCTTAAAATCAAATACTGGATTATCATCTACTAATTCCTCAAGGTAATCTGAAGATAGTTTTATCCAGCATTTAAGTATTATCCAGTAAAAGAGAACAATATTGAATGAGAGGCTGAAAGGAAAAAGAAAAACTAAATGGGATTACCAGGAATGGATCAAACACAGTGGAAGATATCAGTAAAACGTAAAATATAACCATAGAAAATATCAGAAAGTAATGCACAGGAAGAAAATGCGGAAGTCGCTGGTTTGTGAAATGATGGGAAGTATCCTTTTGAAACAAAGGGTCAGGAAAGGGCACAGAAAAGAAAGCCATTTAAGTAAATAATTGCTTCAAATTTCCCAAATTCTGTAAAAATCATAGACAGATACAAGAAGCTCAGCAAACCCAGGAAAGACAAACACCCACAAAAACCACACCAAGAAATACCATAGTCAAATCAATGAAATCCAGGAACCGAAAGAAATGTTTAAAGCAGTTAAAGACATTTAATACAGAAAACAAAACAAAACAAAACAAAACAAGATAACAAACTACAGACTACTCGTGCACGCATATGAAAAACAGGAGGCAGTGGACAGACATCTTTGAAGTGCCTTAATGTTATAAAATTCACCCTACATGACGAGTTCCAGGTCATTCAGGGCTATATAGTGAGACCTTTTCTAAAATAAACAGAAAAATAAAACAAAACACAACTCTTACCAACTTCAGTCTACATTACGGTTCAGACACAGGATTAGTCTCTAAGCCACACATGTCAGCAACTTGCATTTCAACTGGGAGTCTACTGGAAATGCCCAATATAAAATGTCAACTAAAAAACAAAGGTTCTCCTAGCACCTGTAAGGGACAGGTAATTAAGGAGAGAAATTTTGGGACTCTTTACCTAGGCCTAAAAAAAAAAAAAAAAAAAAAAAAAAAAAAAAAGGTTATAATGTTGTCTACAGTGAAATTCTCATTCAAAAATTAAAACAAAATAAAAACTTTTAGGCAAGAAAACCTGCCTTCCAAAAAAAAATTGACATAAAAATTTGGTTACAAACCAGGCGGTGGTAGTGCACACCTCTAATCCCAGCACTAAGGGAGGCAGAGGCAGGTGGATTTTTGTAAGTTCGAGGCCACATTGGTGTACAGAGTGAGTTCCAGGACAACCAGAGATGCACAGAGAAACCTGTCTTAAAAAAATTTGGTTACAGAGCAAAGAGGACACCATTGAGTATATTTAAAAGGGATAAAAGTGATTGGGGTACACTGTATGAAGTTCCCAAATAATCAATAAAAATATTATGTTGGAGAAAAGGGGATAGAAATGTGTAAAGAATACATATAAGTTAAAGTTTTAATTTATTAAGAGATAATTTATTGTAAAAGAAAAATTATAGTGATATGTTTATATATAATACATAGAAGTATAATGTGTGAAAATAAAACACAAGAGATAGAATGAGAAAATTAAAATATATTGTGTTTCCAATATCTTAAATTGTAATGGTAGTTAGATGATATTGCACAGAGGTAGACTACTGTAAATAAAGCACACATTTTAAACTCTGGAACCACCATTGAAAGGATATAACAAATTGTATAAACAGTGTACCAAACAGAACACTAAAAACCTGTGAGGCCTTATCACCAAAATCTGGCAAAACTTCTTAAGAAAAGTATAATCCTCTATTAAGTCTCTTAATTCTCTGTTAGGTTTCTGTTGAATTGACCTGTCCATTGGCGAAAGAGGAGTGTTGAAGTCTCCCACTATCAGTGTGTTTGGTTTGATGGCTGCCTTGAGTTCTAGTAATGTTTCTTTTATATAAGTGGGTGCTTTTGTATTAGGGGCATAGATATTCAGGATTGAGACTTCATTCTGAAGGATTTTTCCTGTAATGAGTATAAAGTGTCCCTTTCCATCTCCTCTGATTGATTTTAGTTTGAAGTCAACTTTGTTAGAAATTAGTATGGCCACACCGGCTTGTTTCTTTGGTCCATTTGCTTGATAAACCTTTTCCCAACCCTTTACTCTGAGTAGATGTCTGTCTTTATGGTTGAGGTGTGTTTCTTGTAAACAGCAGAATGTTGGATCCTGTTTTCGTATCCAATCTCTTAGCCTGTGGCTTTTTATAGGTGAATTGAGTCCATTGATATTAAGTGATATTAATGACCAGTGGATGTTAACTCCGGTTGTCATTTTTTATTTCGTAGTAGAGATTGTGTGTTTCCTTTCTTTGAGATGTGCTGGTGAAGGGTCGCTAGATGTCTGAGTTATTTTGGGCAATGCTGGACTCCTTTGTAAATTTCCTTCTATTACTTTCTGTAAGGCTGGATTTGTGGCTATGTATTGTTTAAATTTGTTTTTATCCTGGAATATTTTGTTTTCTCCATTTATAGTGAATGAAAGCTTGGCTGGGTATAGTAATCTGGGCTTGCATCCATGGTCTCTTAGTTTCTGTAAAACATCTATCCAGGACCTTCTGGCTTTCATGGTTTCCATAGAGAAGTCAGGTGTTAGTCTGATAGGTTTACCTTTATATGATACTTGACCTTTTTCCTTTGCAGCTCTTAATATTCTTTCTTTATTCTGTATGTTTTGTGTTTTGATTATAATATGGCGAGGGGATTTTTTTTTTTTTTTGATCCAGTCTATTTGGTGTTCTGTAAGCTTCTTGAACCTTAATAGGAATATCTTTCTTTAGGTTTGGGAAGTTTTCTTCTATAATTTTATTAAATATATTTTCTGGACCATTGAGCTGTATTTCTTCTCCTTCTTCTACGCCTGGAAACAACCTAGATGCCCTTCAGTGGAAGAAAGGATGAAGAAAGTGTGGAATATATACATATTAGAGTACTACTCGGTGGTAAAAAACAATGACATCTTGAATTTTGCATGCAAATGGATGGTAATAGAAAACACCATCCTGAGAGAGGTAACCCAGGCCCAAAAAGATGAACATGGGATGTACTCACTCATAATTGGTTTCTAGCCATAAATAAAGGACATCGAGCCTATAATTCGTAAAAAAAAAATCCTAGAGAAGCTATATAAGAAGGTGAACCCAAAGAAAAACCATACAGTTATCCTCCTGGATACTGGAAGTAGACAAGATTACTGGACAAAAAATGGGAACATGGGGGTGGGGTGGGATGGGGGGAGGGGGATAGGGAGAGAAAAGTGTGAAGTGGAGGATGGGAAGAGCTTGGGGGAATAGGATGGTTGGGATATAGGAAGAGTGGATATGGGAACAAGGAATTATATATCTTAGTTAAGGGAGCCATTCTAGGGTTGGCAGAGACTTGACTCTAGAGGGGTTCCCAGGTGTCCAGGAAGACGCCCCCAGCTAGGCCCTTAGGCAGCTGAGGAGAGGGTGCCAGAAATGTCCAGATCCTATTGCCATACTCATGAATATCTTGCATATCACCATAGAACCTTCATTGGATGGAGAAAATGACAGAGCCCCACATAGGAGCACCGGACTGAGCTCCCAAGGTCCTGATGAGGAGCAAAAGGAGGGAGATCATGAGCAAGGAAGTCAGGACAGTGAGGAGTGCATTTACCCAGTGAGACGGTGGGACAGATCTAACGGGAGACCACCAAGTCCAGTTGGAATGGGACTGATGGAACAGGGGACCAAACCGGACTCTCTGAATGTGGCTGACGGTGGAGGAGGACTGAGAAACCAAGGACAACAGCAATGAGCATGAACTCTACAGCATGGACGGGCTCACTGTGAGCCTTATCAGTTTGGTTGTTCACCTTCCTGGACTTAGGGGGAGCTGGGAGGACCTTGGACTTAACATAGTGAAGGGAACCCTGATGGCTCTTTGTCTTGGAGAGGGGTGGAGAGGGGGTATGGGTGGAAGGGAGGGGAGGGAAGGGGGAGGAGGAGGGGAGGAGATGGAAATCTTTAATAAAAAAAATGAGAAAAAAATAAAAATAAAATAAAAAATAAAATAAAAAAAGAAAAGTATAATCCAATAGCTTGGTTACATTTAAATGTATTAGTAAATAAGACCCAGAAACATAGAAAAAGAGATATACAACCTGAACTATTTTTCCAAGGGATACAAAGTTGGATTAGAATTTAAAACTTGGCAATGTAATCTACTATAGTCACAAAATATAAGAGGAAAGGCCCACGGTTGCCTGTGAGAGTAAAGAAAATATATTGTCATAATTTACCACCCACTCACAATTATTAAGAACTCCTTTAACAGACTAGAAATTGAAAGTGACTCCTGAACATGAATAAATGGCATCTACAAAAAGCCAACAGCTAACATCATCTTTGGGTTTTTTTTGAGATTTCTAAATTACTTTTTAATAACACATATAAAGTAATGAGTTTCATTATGGCATTTTCATGCAGACTTTATCTAACATCATAGTTAATGGTGAGAGGCTAAACATTCCAAGACTAAAACAAAAAATCATTAATATTCAGTGTCAAAACTTGTACTTAGAATTCTTCTTGAAGTCCTTAGCCAATGCATTAATTCAAGAGAACAATTAAATCTGCATTAACAACATGTGTTCGCATATTGATATGATTCTAAATCTTGGAAATCTTAAGCAATCCATGAGTAAAAGGCTACTAAAACGTATCAATGTATTTAGATAGATAACAAAAATATCAATGACTCTATATGTAAATAACAACATTTAAAAATAAGTAAATACCATATAAATGTTAGAAATACTAAACAAAGAGAGACTTATAGAAGTTTTTATGACAAAAATAATTCTTTAACAGGAACAGATACTTTTAATGTAAGTCAACTCTAAAAGGTAATTTACATGTATATTTTAAAATTACTCAAAAGAATCATTAACTGGAAAGATAAAAACTTTAAAATGAATGAAGGAATACACATTAATATTCTAGGTTTTAACTTATCAAAAAGGTAGATTTTTAACTTTTGGGTACCTAATAATATCACTTCAAAATTCTACTAACCATCACTGATAGAGTTATAAAATCAGCATCATCTTGGAATAATTTGAATGGATAACTTTAAAATAAAAATGAATCATAAATATCTCTTTCGTTATGTTTTTAAAAACATAAAGGATTAGAGAAAACTTTAGCAAAGTATATATAAGTTGTCAAAAATAACCCTGTGATACATATATTGTGGTTTAGAAGATGGAATGTTGAAAATATCCCTTTAATTCCTCTCTGATCCATTTTCAGTAAAATCTCAAGAAACATTTATCAGTTTTTTAAAGAATCCTGGAATTGACATAGAAGTCTAAACCCCACATCCAAAAGAAGCACTGCCTGGCTTCAACACATTAAAGCTACGATAATCAGAAGACTGTATCTGGTGTGTGAACAGCCAAGGAAACAAAAACTCCAGACACAGTTTTGTGCCCACATTCACAATTGAATTTCAACTATCACATCAAGATAATTCAATAAGGCAAGTTTGAGCTTTTCGATAAATGGTTCTGGGACAAATGACTACCCATATCTTTTAATGACCATCAATTCTTTTTTCACCTCTCCCCTCCACACACAACTAACAAATCACAGATCCACACACACAGACAGACAGAAGGAAAGCAAAAGAGAGACTATCTTTAACTTTAGAATGGCCTGGGGATATCGCCAACAGAACAGAGCAAGTTTAAAGTTTCTGTTCTCTAAAGTACAAATGAGGGTTGGCAAGAAAAGGGATTGCCATTTAGGCTGAGGACCAAAGTTTGATCCCTGGGTTCCACACAATTGAAGGAGAGAACAAACTTCCACAAGTAGCCCTCTAACCTCCACACATGTATTCTGGCATGTATGTGCCTTCACATGCAAATTAATTAATTAATTAAATGAATGAGTGAAATAAAAATACAAATGAATAATGAAAAGATGTTTAGTCTCTGACTTAAAAGTGTGTGCATATACATATATATCATGTGTTTATATATATATATATATATATATTTGCTTACATATTTCACTTATACTTTCTATATACAATCACATGTGGATCAACTTTATCTCTACTGGCATCTTTTTACATGTATGTCTGTAGTAGAACATAACAAGACTTGTCTATAAATACATAAAATAACTCACAACTTACAACTTGATCATAATTCAAACATCTAACAAAAAACATTCAACAACAATTCATATGGAGGTGTGGAGTTGCAGCTTACTTGGTAGAATTCTATTCTACACAAAGCCCAGGTTCTAGTGACAGTTCTATATAAATAGGGTGTGGTGGTACATGCACGTAATCCCAGCACTCAGGAGGTGGAGGCAGAAGGATCAGAAATTCACGGTTGCCCTCAACTGCATAGCAAATTGCTATGAATTGCTACATGAAATATATATATTTCAGATTTCCTGCTTGACTGTACTCTTTAAGCCATTGGCCAAAACAGCTTTATTCTTCAGCCTATAAAAGCAACAGATATACAGAAGGGCATCCCACATCATACCAAACAAGTATTGGTTCTATGTGTATGCTAAATCTTTCATATGTTCTAGCAAACAAAACTGAGTACTTCAATCATATTTTAACACAGCTTAAAATGTTCTTACAAATTTAAGATGGATTTTATCATGACTCTTGGGAACTCCATGGCCAGGTATGTACTCAAGAAAAATGAAAGCATGATCCACATAAATACTTATCCATGTACTCTATGACATCAATATTAGTATCAAATAATAACCCTAGATAATCCTGGATGTTATCTACAGAGGGTGGATAAAGGCGTAAGTCACAAAACAATCCCACACCAGTTTGGAATTATGATTAATAAAAGGGTTATTTATTTAAAGGAAGAAAAACTTAGCGATCACTGTCCCAGACAACAGTCCTCTGTGCGATCAGGAATAAAGTCTAACAACCGGAAGCAGAGTCGGGAAGCAAGAGAGCAAGCACACAGCTACCTCTGCTTTTTAAAACAAAAGAGACCACGCCCAAGTGGGCTGGTATCTTTAAGGCTACTGGCTGAAGGAGCAGAAGTAGCTCCCGCAGCAGGTGGACAGACAAACTTTCATGCATATATGCACTAGATCACTATGGAAGGTCCTGTTTATGTAAGAGAGAAGATAATGACTGTTAAAATCGTGCTCAATGGAAGAGGCCAAACATTGAGTAATCTATACCTTGTGATTCCATTTCTATCAAAAATCAGCAAGAACAAATAAAATTTAAATTGACAGAACATGGGTAAGTGCCTGGGGCCAGGGACAGGGGACATCAAGACTGACTGCCAAAGGATATAGAAGAACATCTCTAACATGGTAAAAAAAAAAAAAAAAAAGTCCTCTTACCTGGCAGTGGTTTCATGAGCATGTGCATTTTCAAAAACTAATAAAAATGTACATAGGAAATGGATGGTCTGTACTTATTTGCTTATAACTTATAACTCAATAAAGGTTTGCATTTGGGGGTTGTTTTGGCTTGCTTGTTTGTTTATGCACTGGTGGGTAGGGATGGCTCAGCAACTGAGAGCACTTATGACCCTCGGAGAAAATCTGAGTTCAGCTCCTAGCACCCACATCAGGTGGCTCAGAATCACTTATAACACCAGTTTCAGGGGACCCAAGCCTCTCTTCTGACCGCCAAAGGTATATGCATTTATAACAATATACCCACATATAGCTGTACATACTTATACATAATTAAAAATAAGATAAATCTTTTTCTTAAAAGAGTGCACAAGTTCCCTCCCCTAATTTCTACTTCAATGTTAAAGAGTTATGTTCCACATTTAGGATTTGACTTTTCTGCTCTTTCTCGAAAATTTATCTTACTTTTAAAACTTAAAATAAGACTGAATGTGGAAAACTAAGACAAGTCACTTAGCCATAAAGTAAAGATTTATCCCACCAGAAAGAAAAAGCTTACACACTACAAAGCAGTGCAGTGTGTAAATCACTAGGATCCTTGTACAGTTGTCACAGGGCAGACAACCACCCTCAAAGGTGGGCCAGGCAAGGTCATTCTAAGTCTGTCTTTCTGCAGTTGTGTGGCACCCTGACGCTGACTTTCTGACCCTGTCTGCTCAACAGCAGCCTTACTCAGGTTAGCTTTTCCTCCCTGGCCCCTTTGCTCTGATACTGGAAGGTTAATGGTCAAGTGTGGCTCTGGTTATTTATTGATGAGTCTAAGCCGATTGATGACATTATTGGTTCCTTCAATGTTACTTCCCACTCCTGCCCACTACAAAAGGAAGAGTGGTTTGATATTGGCTCAGGGCAACAAAAAATATTTAGAGTTGAGTTCGAGAGTTGAAGTCTGTATGGCCATGTCAACAATAGAATGTGGAAAAATACTAGAGACCTAAAATTGCATGTATTGCCCGGCAAAAACATAAAAAGTCAGGAGAGGGGAAGATCTATTCTGTTTTGTATTTCTGGGTGAGAGCTGTTTATATTTGTGTTCTACAACAACTCTCCCTGTAAGAGACAGAAATTTAGAGTTGCCATCCACAGAATGAAGCAGACCTTCCCATTTCCAGCAGCATGAACCAAACATATTGAAAGCCTGGGGGAAAACCAGATGGCAGATTCCTCCTGGTCCTGCAGAGAAGGCTAGGAAAGGGTAAAGGGTCTCTTTGCCATTTCTGTAAAGGCTATGATTTCCACCTGAACATTCACATTGGAAGAATGCAGGACAGATTGATGGGAGTTATAAAGACAAATATTGACTCACTTTTAAAAGTTTCTAGCTTTAAGCTGCCTAGCAATGCTTTGGAGACACAGCATTTGGGCATGTTCACCTTGACCCAGAATAACTCCCTTCAGTGCAATCCAGGTCCAGATCACGGGTCACTTTCTACCGTTAGTTTTCAATTCTTGCTGTCAAACTTGAAAATTATACAATTTGATGATTACCTTTTTTGTTTAAATAGCATTTTCCCCATTGATTTTGTATACCAACTACAGTTTCCCCTCCCTCCTCTCCTCCCATGTGTCCCCTCCCCCTGTCTCCATCCAGAAGGGGGCAGGCCTCCCACAGGCTTGAACAAAGCATGGTGCATCAAGTTGAGGCAAGACTGAGCTCCTCCCCTTGCATCAAGGCTGGGCGAGTTAATCCAACATGAGAAAGATGGAAATGACAAACGCAAAACACTGTTCATGATTAAATGACTGCGAGTCCCATGGCCACTCTGATTCTCTACACATTCCTATAGCATCTTTTACCACATTGGACTTGCCACAGTTTCCCTTAGCAAATGAGAAGCCAGTCTCCTCCTCGTTCTCCAGCTCTAATGATATGCACAGCCCAGAAACCAACAAGTTTAGTTTGCTTTTTAACTGAGTCCAGGAGATGATAACATGGTTCGGTGGGTAAAGGTCCTGCTTCCAAGCCTGAGGACCAGAGATCAATCCCCAGGACCCATGTGGCAAAAGGAAGGAACTGACTCCACAGTAAACTCTTAGTTGCAAAGTGCTCCTTCGAGCATGTTTCCAGAGAAAACGAACAATAGATGCTATTTCTTAATTTTTAAATTGCATTTCGTTCTTTTGACTGGAGAGGGTGCATGAGTGTAACAGTGTGTCTGTGATTGTGTGGTAGTCACAAGTCAGGTTTTAGGTGTGATTCTCCTCTCCTACTATGTGGGTCCTGGGACTCAATCTCGGGTCACCAGGACTGGCAGCGGGTACCACACCCGCTAAGCCATCTGGCTTACCTGATTTTCTTTCTCATGGCCCTGGGGGGTGGCATTGTTCTGAGAAGTGAAAACCCAAGTCTTTCTATTCTGATCTTAGAATTTCCTCTAACTTTATCCTGAGAATGGTTTCAATCTCACCACTTTCTCCAAGAGATACACTTGTTAGAGGTGAACAAGCACAAGGACATTTTCTTTATTTGCTTATTTTATTTACTTATTTGTTTATTTACTTGTTTGGTTTTACAAGACAAAATTTCTCTGTGTAGCAGCTCTGAATGTTCTAGAACTTACTCACTTTGTAGATCAGATCAGGCTGGCCTCGAACTCTCAAAGATCTCCCTGCCTCTGCCTCCTGAGTGCTAGGATTAAAGGTGTGTACCACCATGACCCCCCTTTTGGGAGGATTATAAGACATAAGAAAATTGGGTAAAGAGTCAGTTGTGCTTCCGGGAATAAGGGTATCAGAGAACCTAATATCAACAATATCCATAGTCTTTAAAACGATGCCTCTTCCAAATAACGAAAAGAACAAACTTACACACAATCATAATCAAGTTTAATTTTTACATGCTGTTATATTTCAAGGGCAAAGGTGCTCTCATTTATGAGTCGAGTTTATGGCTTGGAACTGATATACCAGCTCCATGGATGCCAGTGATTTTGTCTTGCAGCTCTGTGTCCTGCATTTCTGATCCCCTTACTTCCTAAGCACCAATCTCTGCCCACCCTGTGTATAGTTGCAACATGAGGAATGAGACAGAAAACTTTATCTCCCGTGTGTTAACTGGTCTAAGTCTGTGCAAAGCTTCCTGAAGATTTTTGGCCTCTTTCTACATTTAAAAGACTTTCATAAAGGTAAGAACTCTGAAAGTCATGAATTATAAAGTGCCTTTGACAACAAAGATGACTTCTGACAACGTCTAATGTTCCTGTCACATTTCTCAATGCATCCTGAGAGGTGACCAGCAGAAAAGTTAATGATTATTTGTTTCATAGGGAAGTTAGGAGCAGACAAAATTGAGTCCAACCAAAAGCCCTTCTATTTATTATTCATTAATTCAAATGGTATCTTTTATGGTTCATAGCACACAAAACCCATTCCAGTCTCTATTTTATTTTTATTTTTCTTCATTTCCCCAAAGAGATCCGTAGTTTCAAAGATAGCAGATGGACAGTCACTCAGCTAATGGCTAACTGATCTAAAGACCACAACTTTCCTTCCCAAAGGAATAATTTCACTGAAGTTAAAATGGATTTAACTGTTACAGCTCCTCAAAGACATGCTGGAAGCCCCACATTCCCTCCATCTTCCAACATAGGATGGGCAGCGCCTGCAGGCAGTCAAGGAAGCATGAACACTCTGCAAAGGGGTCCATTTCCTGCTGGAGGATGTACAGTAGGTGTCTCTCACACTATGCAGCTGCTGGGCTCTTCCCCAGATGCTTTAGTGTATGCGTCCTTGCTCTGGGCTTTTTTTCACCTGTTTGCAAAGAATTTTTGAGTGCTCAAATTTTTAGGAAAAAATTTATGAAGTGTTTTAAGGTGTGAGGGATAGCAATGGGCCACTGGGGTCCTTAGAGTGTCCTGCTGGGGTGGAAGGAAGGGACTCTGGTAGTTCACGTTTTTACCACCCCCTTTTTCCTGCTGCAAATCAACACTACCTTAGGCCAGGTCTTCTGCCTTGGGCTTGCTGTTCCTTTGGGTTTAACGTTCTATCCTGAGCTCAGATTTTTTCCTAAGCTCTTCTTTGCCTTCTCTACCAACTGCCTGTCTCCTGGGATGCAATCTTCTCTCTTTCATGAATCCGTTTTCTTTTCCGTTACAGTACATCTTCCTCATTGTATTCAGTTCAACCTCCACAAGATTCTTATTTACTGTTTTTTTTTTCAAATCAACTAGTTTGTATAAAGACTTCAAGCCCTTTTCCCTCCCTATCTACATAACTAGAAGATAAAGGAAAAAGAAACTCTCATGTGCTCCTAGCTCCCTTTTTAGAACTTTGCAAATGTCAGGAGAGAGTCAAAGTGAAAATTCTAGGCTGAATCTTTGATGAGGTATTTAGCAGATAAACACTAGCGAGCAACCCTGTGCCCTGCATTCTGATGGAGGATTCTCATTGGCTAATAAACAAACTGCCTTGGCCAGCCGTTAGGTGGGTGGAGTAGACAGAACAAAAAGAAGGAAGTGAGGTAGATGGCTCAGTCAGATGCCACACCTCTCCTAACTTAATAAATCGCCATGCCTCTGGTCTCTGAGCCAGACCACCATGCCTCTCCTCAGGGAGAGAGTCATGATGGAGCCAGCCACCAGGTCAGACATGCTGAATCTTTCCCGGTAAGACACCACTCGTGGTGTTACACAGATTATTAGATATGGGTTAGTCAAGATGTGAGTAAGAGGCTGAAACAAATGAGCCAGGCAGTATTTAAATGAATACAGTTTGTGTGTTGTTATTTTGGGGCATAAGCTAGCCAGTGGCTGGGAGCAGGGTGGAAGGAACACAGCCCGCAGCTCATCACTACAGCATTCAGAGCCTCTGTCACCACCCACATGAACAGAGTACTGTTCACATTAGACTTCCGGTCACAGGGAATGAGTGAGAGGGTGAGGCCCCACCTGTGTCCAGATAAAGTACCCTTTGCTGTGAAGTATTTTATGTGTTCAATACCAAGAAGGAATGGGGATCTAAAGTAGCATTTCCACCACTGACCTCATCAATCCGCTAATGCAAGGTCTTTCAAGAATTACTCCAGCATCTCTGATTAAAGTTTTCATTCAACTCTAAAAATCAATATAATACACGTTCGTGTTCCTTCCTAGAATTTTTAACATTCCAAGAACTCCAGAAACCAGAAATTGAGGGAAAATAATCTGTTGTGATGGAGAAATAGATCCCCTTAATGGAAATGTAGCTTTAATCTTACACATTTAATGGATGATCTTTTCAGTCATCCGCAAACCTCACTGTGAACCGCGTTGGCTTTACAGCTCGTCTGCCTTGCACTCACAGGGTGAACCAACACTCTGTGCCTTAGAGGGAGCTGGTCTTTTCTTCTTGACGCTGTCAAGAACCATGCACCCCTCTCTGGGAAGATAAAATGTTTGTTTAGATTGGATTTGATTTATATTCTGTGTTGGTTGAGAGACTACTTAAGCAGGAAGAGTGCTAGGAGCTCTTCAAGTGTGGTTTCTCATTTCACAGATGAAGAAACCATGATAAGAAAAGAGTGATGGACGAAATCCACTCAGCTATAATATGGATCACTCAGCTCCTAACCCAGTGCAGTGATGTGCCAACTACCTCTCCCTGGAGCCGTGATGCAAATAACCACCACTGAAACTGAGTGTGTGTGTGTGTGTGCAAATGAAGTGCACACTAAAACTAGACTGAACACCTTCTGGATGCTTTCCATCCTACCATTCTCAAGAAAATCACATTACACTAGACACTGAACATCTCTTCACTACGCTGAATAGGGCTAAGGCTCTGGAGAAGAAAACAGGGATAATCTACAAGAGAAACCAGATCTGCCTTGTCTTCCAGAGAGCCCTGGAATCAGTGACTATGACATGGACCGAGTACTTACAGAATGTACACTGATGAGATCCTCCTCTTGGCTACTTCAGAACTCTTTATACTTATTGATTATGTGGCCATAAGCATCTGCCTTCCCTACTGGGTTTGATTGTGTTCAGAGCTGCAATTACACGCCCTTTGCCCATATGTAATATGTGCCAGGCATGGAGGAGCATCATGCTAAATGATGAACACCGTGAACGGTGTTCATATACTTAGATTAGCTGGATGATGGAGAGTGGCTGGAAGACTAGTACTAACAAAGGGGATTTGGAGGGTGTATCTGCTTTTCCTCCCATAGCTGCTCTGAAGAGCCCTTTACTCTGTCCCTTTGCAACCACTACAGCCATGGTTACCACAATCAAAGCAGGTACTTTGGGGTAAAGAATACAAGCAACACCTAATCTGGGCTCCTTCCTAGCCTAAGTCTAAGTCATTTAACTTCAGCTGTCTTTCTGTGCCTGTGCAATTTGAAGCCAGGGGCAGAGACCCAGAACAGAGGAGATAAAGTTACACAGGAAAGAAAAGCTAACTCATTCTGTCAGCTTCTACTGAACATTCATAGTGGGAAAAACAATAGGGGGGTTTTCAAGCATGAAACAGCCTTTCTATTCCAACTATCAAAAAATAATCAGAAAAAGAAAATGCTTCATAAACAGCACCTTTCCTTAGGCATCAAATTGTTCCGCTGACAGTATTTTTAACCAAAAAGTCCAAAGGAAAAGGATGAGTGGAATTTACAAAGGAGCACTCGGAGAAAATAAACGAAGACATTTGCTGTGCTTCTACGGGAGAAAATGGTAAATGCCGGCATCTCCCCTCTGTGATCTCTGAGACTTTCTCTTAGGTAGTTTATGCTGAGTCCCCAAGTACACAGACCAAGACATCACTAGCATTTCTCTGAACATAGGATGCCACCAGGATTCTTTCTGTGCACACTAATCAGAAGGAGGGAGTCACCACTTGGGCAGGAGCCACCTCCCTGGGGTCTTTAATGCTGCGGGGTCATCTACATCCTGAACTTCCAGTTCTAACCAAGTTAAGTGACTTTCTCATTTATTAAATCACTTAAAAATGCAAGATGAGTCACACTTGGCTTCCTATAGCTCTGCTTGCCCCAGGAAGTGTCTGAACACGAAGAAGACCTTTATTTACTATAAAACCTTAGCAGCTTAGATTGCAGACATCTGCCACTCATAAGGAAAGGAGATGAGGGTGAGAGAAGAGGAGATTACATCACTCCCTGTATTATCCTGGGACCCTGGAAACTATGAGACAGCATCAACTGTCAGCTGCAAGGCAAAGAAGAGTAACTAGTGATCAGAGCTGGAGAGTGGGGTTTGTTGGAAAGTGCTTGACTAGCAAGCATGAGGACTTGAATTTGAACCTTAAAATTGATGCCAGACATAGTGGCATGCAATCCACTAGTGTAATCTAAGGATGCAGAAACAGGCAGATTTCTGGAACTCATTAGCTAAGAAGCCTACCTAGCCTCTGAACTCTGGTCTAGTGAGAGAACCTGGCTCAAAACAGATAAAGAAAGAGGGTGGCATCCCAAGAAATAGCACCTAAGCCTGTCTTTAGCCATTCACACACATGTGCACAAACAAATAAGTAACCGTAAATCTTCTCCTACATTTTCTCCAATGTTCTTTGTAAATTTTCCAAACTCCTAATGTGAAAGTCATGATTCTTTTCTTCCCTGGGATGAATGCAGGGTTCGGTTCCTAGTGGATTGTTAATCCGCCATGGGTATTGTGACATGTCTGGAATCAGTTTACTGACAATAGCACAACTTACAGAAGAAGGTCTCAAGCCCTGTGAAATAGATTTTCCTCCTCTGGCTCACCGACAACACAATATCATCATAGCAGAACACTCAAAGGAGTTGGAGATCCTGTTTAAATTCAATGCCATGAGTCCTAACTACCGGAAGAAAACAATTCACCCTGTTAAAAAATAAGTAACTTGATTCTTGCTAGCTCCTTCATGGCTGGGCCTCAGTGGATTCACAGAAGGAAAAGGCAGTAAGCAAACCACTGGAGACAGGAAGAGGTGTGAAGCGTGGGGCTGCCTTGAAGAGCTCGTGGTCTTAGGTGCAGAAAAGAAAGACAAGCCAGACTCCTGTGTGGCCTGATAAGAGCCATTGAGGAAGACAACATGTGTGGGAAGTCGGAGGATGGGCCAAATAATTCTGCATATAGTGGCAAGACTGGGAGGTGGAAAGTTCTTCCAAAATAAAAAGGTACCAATTCAGTAGAAATGTGCAGTGTGTGCTGATGGGCTTTACCAAGAGAAGACAAGAAAGCATTATCATACGGGATCCCAGGACACAAGAATGAAAGGATGCTAGGGATCCTGTTGTGTCCAGTACAAGGCAGCTACAAGTTCTATTCCATCCAACCTGGATGTTAGTGTTGTTTACTCAATACAACCTAGGGGCTCCTGGGAAGAGAGCCCTCAATGATAGATTATCTGCATTGATTTGGCCTATGGGCATAGCTATGAGAAATTGTTCAAAGTTAGTTGATGTGGGAAGACTCATCCCAGTATGGGCCACTCCCTTCCCCAGGCAGGGTATTCTAAACTGCGTAAGAGTAGAGAGACTGTGCTGAGTATAAGCAAGTGAGCAAGTGCAGATGCATGAATTCATTTCTCTCTGCCCTTGTGAATGTGCTAAGAATAGCTGTTTGAAATCCCTGCCTTGACTTACCCACAATGATGAACTGTAACCCGAAAGTGCTTTCAGTACTGGCATTTTATCCCAGCAATAGAAATAAAATGAATATACCAGCACTGGAAGTACTTTCTTGAAGAAATATTGCTCAACAGGGTCCTAAATTAGTTCTAGTTTTTCTTTAGTCTAATAGATCATCTTCCTGCCTTCCTGAGCTCTTTTCTTAGACTGAGCTGCCGTGTAGTTCCAGTTCATACAACCGTAGAGCTTCACAGAATGCACTCGAGGCTCCCTCTGGAACTGTAGAGTCTATAACCCACACAGCCATGGTCACACTTGTGTTCTAACTTCACAAAGAAAGCGCAGCCGACCAATAGCTAGCCTGCTGACTAGTGTGGACTCCATAGACGAGCATGTTCTCAGCACTGGGGATACAGCATCTGCCACAAAGTTCACAGATTAGAACCTGAGGTTCGAAGACTAGTTGGCTTGCCCGCATACAATGGAGTAATCAGAAACCCCAAACTATTCATGTAGGTTTCTTGTTCATCCTGTGTGGATTCCAAAATAATATTTCCTCAAATCTGGTTGGACAAAAATAGAGATCGGAAAGTACAAGGTCATTGGAAACCGATGTCTGACTTCACCTACGCAAGCACCAGCCAAACCAGTCAGGGAGTCCTGCCCAGCCTCCCTCTCTGTTGGAACCAAAGTGACAAATGCTGACAGGAATAAATCAGACTCCTTAGACCAGTGGCTAACAAACTGACCACTTCAGCATGACTTCTCTCATGGCTTTCCCATCATGACCCCAGATTGCAGATTCCCTGACTTTATCTGTCTGCCCAGCCTCCCACATTCCATTTCTGATGCCTCTGTGAGCACACAGGCTGCCTGCCTCTGACTGCCCACTGAAGTCAAAGGGCAAGAAGCTTCCTTCCCTGTCTAACCTGCAAATCTTCCAGAAGCCCAAAGTCTCCTGTCTGCTAGCATGTTCTTTACGAGACCCCTGTGTCATATGCCACTGGCTATGAGACATACATAACACCTTAAAATTGATAAACACAATATCAACACACCTTCATTTATTCAAGCCTCTCCAATGACCAGGGAAATGAAAACATGGCTGAATTTGGGGAATTTATGGAGCCATTGCTTCATGGTCGTCTTACTTTGTTAAGTGGATGGCTATATTTTCTCATGAATGTTACTTGATCTGATTGCTTTTACGTAGATACATTTTTTTTTAAGTAAGGGTCAACACAAGCAGGGTCCACTTTGGAAGTGGGGATCCCTAAAAACAAGAGGATTCTTTGTAGAAATGGCAAAGAACCCTAGAAATGGTCATCCCAGGAAAATTTTCTATCCTGCCTGCCTCCCCATGAAACTGGTTTATGACAAGGCCCAGACCCTGAGGGAGTAACCTCCACCAATGCAGAAACATGTAAGCATAAGTCACCACTGAGCTCCATCGGTCCCTAGCCAACAACCCTACTCAAAACCTGATGGCAGATCTCACTTCTTTGTAATAAAAACAGTAGCTGACTTGTTCTGACGTTTTACACACCACTTCATTGAAGCCTTCTGTGTACACATTTGTGGACATAGACTTCTTTATACATGTCCCACAGGGTGGAAAGTCAGCCTTTCTCTGCCAATACAGGTCAAGCACCGTGTGAGTGAGGACTATTGCCATCATATTCCTCGAGCAGCTTGTAAAAGAAGTTTCTCATTTAATGGTTTGGGGGTGGTGGGGAGGGAAGTGTGTGCGTGATACAGGATTTGGGAGATGGGAGTGGACCAAAACATGTCGTATGAAATTCTCAAAGAACTAGCATTTTAGTTATAAAACTGGGAAGTTTTTCTAGTCTCATGAAATTTATAGCTGGGCAGTGGTGGCTCATGCCTTTAATCCCAGCACTCGGGAGGCAGAGGCAGGAAGATCTATGTGAGTTCAAGGCCAGCCTGGTCTACCAAGCAAGTTCTGGGACAACCAAGCTGCACAGAGAAACCCTGTCTTAAAAGCACCCCCAAAAAATTATAGGGAGAGAGTTAGTGTTGCCACATCCTAACCATTGGCAGAAAGGAGCAGAAGGTAAATCAAAGATCCTGAACAGTAGAAACTTTAGTGCCTGCCTTGGTAATAGGGGTTTACTGATCATAGTCATTTGGGCTAAATTATAAACTACATCAGTCTCATTGTATATCAACAAACAGTGATGCTCCGCCCACGCCCAGCTCCAGTTGCTGTAAAGTATCCAGGGAAATAAAACCAAAGAGGCTCTCAGGACCTGCAAAAGTTCCCCTTTCTCCCTCCCTCCCTCCCTCCCTCCCTCCCTCTCTCTCTCTCTCTCTCTCTCTCTCTCTCTTTTCTCCTCCCCCCCATTCTGCAACCGAGTTAATGCTTC
Organism: Arvicola amphibius; assembly: GCF_903992535.2. Lineage (NCBI taxonomy): Eukaryota > Metazoa > Chordata > Mammalia > Rodentia > Cricetidae > Arvicola > Arvicola amphibius. The sequence goes on from NC_052048.2 coordinate 92,470,121, forward strand.
TAGAAAGTACACTATGTCCTTCAGCAACTCATTGAAATGCTTGGCTTAAGTGGCGGCTTTGGTATAAGACCCAATTCATTCCATTACACAGAAAGACGCATCAGTGTAGTAGGGAGCTGCGGGCCTGCTTTTCATCCTGCCCGGCTCCCGCATGGTTAGCTTTTCACCCGAAATAACAACACACAAATTGTATTCATTTAAATACTGCCTGGCCCATTAATTTCAGCCTCTTACTCAATCTTGACTAACCCATATCTAATAATCTGTGTAGCACCACAAAATGATGCCTTACCAGAAAGATTCTAACGTATGCCCATCTAGGGCTGGAGCTGCATCGCGTCTGGCCTGGTGGCTGGCTTCATGGCATCTGGTTGTAGAGGCAGGGCAATTGTCTGAGCCATCTACCTCACTTCCTTCTTCCTGTTCTGTCTACTCCACCCACCTAAGGGTTGGCCAAGGCAGTTTCTTTATTAAAACAGAAGACCCTCCCATATCATTTCCCCTTTTTCTGTTTAAACAAAAAAGAAGGCTTTAACTTTAACAGCAAAATTATATATAACAACAGTTATCAAGTAAGAATTACAGTTACAATATTTATATCTACTTTATCTTTTATCATAACTAAGGAAAACTATAACTATCTATCTATTCTTTAACTCCATCAAAGACTCCAGAAGGACACAATATTACCTAGGTGAACAAGAAGTAAGCTACTTCCAAAACTCTAGAAATGACAGAGACATCTCGCTGCCTGGACAGTCACCCAAAGTTCCTCTGTACCATTGGGGCATCCATCTTCAGCCTACAGGCCCATAGTTTCCAGCAGACTTTTCCATGAAGCAGGAAATTTCAAAGACAGTTCAGTCACTATCTGCTGTGTCCTGCAGAATGTCTTACAGACTCTTTCATGAATCAGGAACCCCGAAAGATCATCTCACTTTTAGGCAAGTTCAGCAGTCCTCTTTCTGCGGGTTCTTTGTGTCCAGTTTATGCCAACAGTCCAGGCAAGAGCAGTTTCTTGCCAAAATGGCTATCAAACTCCATAAGTAGCCTCTTCGATGCCCATCTTCCTCTTGAAGTAGCTGGTGCTGCCAGGAGCAGACGTGACTCATTGTCATGAAAAACCCTAAGTTATTAAAACATTTAAAATGCAATATTCTGTAGTCTTTGAAAGATATGAAGAATGCCTATTTAACTGAAATATATCTCTATATATCTAGAAAATCTAACATGACTACAAGCTTTACTATTATCGATGATTATCCATTAGCAACCTATATTTCCTAATTATACATTACATTTTTAAATGAACTACACAATCACGATACCTTAATCAAGATCAGACATACATATACATATAACAAAATTGACCTTAAAATCCATACCAATGCAAATTATTCATATCTATATCATATCTATATCATATCCTCCTTTAAATGTAAAAGAACATTTATAAACAATATTTGGGAACATGGGCACAGTTATTTCTCTCCAAACTGCTTCCTGCTGAATGGGGATGCTGTTAATCAGATCTTTCATGGTGTAACCTGTGTGCCAGGTTCATCTCAGTCATCAGTTGTGTGAAGTAATTTTCTGAAGGTGTTCACAGTAACCTTTCAGGAGGTCTATCATACCATATTGGGATAGATGCAATCCACAGGGTTTCATTTTCTGTTAAGAAAGAAGAAGAATCTCTTTTCCAAAGTATCATATCCTTAGATCCAAATTCTGAAGTCAAGGTATTTTCAAAATATCTTTCTTGGATTAGTTATTAGATATAAACAAATATCTTTTAGCAGCTATTGCTTCTTCCTCAGCATTAAAACAATTCAAAGAGAGCATAATAGCATACAGTATCAAGATTCTCTGTGTATTTTCCATCTTTGTGCAGCTTTATTTTAACCTCTATTTCACTTATTTTTACTTTTAATTTTTTGAGACAAGTTCTATCTTTGTCCTGAAATAACTCTGCAGACCAGGCAGTCCTTGAACTCTCAGAGATCCCAGTGTTGGGATTAAAGGTGTGTGCTACAACACCTTGAACTCACAGAGATCTTTCCATCTCTGCCTCCCAGGCATTTGGATTAAAGGTGTGTCCTGCCACACCTTGAAGTCATAAAGGTCAATCTACCTCTGCCTCCCAAGTGTTGGGATTAAAGGTGTTTACCACCACAACAAACTACTTCCTTTTTCTTTCTTTCTTTCTCTTTTTTTTTAACTGTAAAAACTTTAACTTTTAGCTTGCATGTATTTTTAACTCACTGTAAACCATTTAGAGGTTTTCTTTGTCTTTGAATCTCTCTTTACTGTATATCTCTCTTTTTCTGACCACACGAGTCTTTAATTTACCAAGCAATATCAGTAGGACTAAAGCCGTGACTTTGGCGGCTAGATCCAGCCCATTCCTTAGCTTACCAGCCTCATAGCAGAGGTACCGGCTGTAGCCGTGTTTATCACCACAACTCTGTGGCTGTTCAAGGTACTTCCCAGCAAGCAAGCTGCAGCATTCTGCTCACAGACCACACTCTGTCAGACTGCCTGCCTGAGTCAGAGTTTGCCCTAGCAGGACAGCCCAGAAAGCCGGCATTTTAAAACAGTACAAATTTTTTCCTGCTACAGCTGAAAACCGAAAACATACGTTCAACTTTTCATCAACACCATTTAAGTGTTTTGTGGCAGGACCTCTTAAAAGAGCTGCAGAGTTTTGCAGCTAAAGCTGAGTCAGGATGCCTCTCTTAGATGAGAGTGCTTGCTAGTCCCTAGCAAGCAGAGCAGACCCGAAAAATCGCTGCTATCAAGAAAACATGCTTTACTCTATTGTTTCCTAGGCTTTCTCAAGATTTCTGTGGATTCAGTTATCCATGTTGGGCGCCATTCTGTAGTAGGAGCTGTGGGCCGCTTCCCGCCGCCTGGCTCCTGGTCGCCAGATAGCTTATGCCCCAAAATAACAACACACAAATTGTATTCTTTTAAAAACTGCCTGGCCCATTATTTTCAGCCTCTTACTCACATCTTGCTTTAACCCATTTCTAATAATTTGTGTAGCACCATGAAGTGGTGTCTTATCGGAAAGATTCTAGCGTACGTCCATCTTGGGCTGGAACTTCATAGCGTCTGTCTCCCTGAGGAGAGGCACAGAGGTCTGCCCCAGAGAGGAGAGGCGGGGAAATTGTCTGAGCCATCTACCTCACATCAAAATCATGAAATGAAAAAAAAACATTCAAGAGAGACTTCTCACTCCACTGTACCCAGGTTTCTCAAGGATACCTCGGAAACCTGGCTCTCACTGTGCTACCTCTATCCTTAGGTGTCTCCCCCTACAGAATGGCAAAGTTGACAGAATCCATTTTAATTTACTTCCTCCTGGCCTAGCAACCCTACAGGGGAATGGGCATGTTTAGTCCAATCTCATCATAAATACACTTGCTGATCCAGACCTCCTGATGCACCTTATAGCCAAGGAAAAGACAGGCGTTTCACAGGCCCTAAGACACACGGGAGTTTCCCACAGGGAGCAGAGATTCTATGGATCTCAAAAGAAGAGGTTTCTGGACCTGCTTAAATGGCAGGTATCCAGCTAAAATGTAACAAAGTAGCTGAAGTTTTTAAAACAAAAGGTAAAACATTGGTCCACCAAGCTCAGCCAGAGCATAGGAAACTCATGTCTGATCTTACAACACACAGGACAGTACTTGAGGAGGGATGTTTTTCTTGCTGCATAACAGTAATTTCATTGATGCTTTCTAAATTAACTCTAGCAAAAGTATATAATCAAAAATAAAATTATGACTTAAAAACCACCCAACACAAAGTGTTTATCTGACAGATCACTTGATGGACACCTTTCTTAAATTCTTAAGCAAATAAATAAAGGATATATTAGTAATTTTCAGAATTCATAGCTTTAGTAGAAGCAAACACAAATCTAAATGTTTGAGAGGGGGACACAGATGCACAGAGACTCTCTCTTGCTTGCTTTCACTTATTTATGCAACAGTGGCTTAGTTCCTCTCAAGTCCAGGAGCTGCATGCTGTCCCAGGCAGCCAATTTAAAAGATAATATCAGGCTTCATCTCATTGCAGGGGGAAATATGTGTTATTTTGGTCCCCATAAAAGCCTAATCTTAAATCGGGCAGTGGGGGTGCATGCCTTTAATTCAAGCACTTGGGAGGTGGAGGCAGGTGGATCTCCATGAGTTTGAGGCCAACCTGGTTTACAAGAGTTAGTTCTAGGGCAGGCACCAAATTTACACAGAGAAAACCCTGTCTTGAGAAAAAAAAAAGAAAAAAGAAATAAAAAAGGAAAAAAACAAAGTAAGAAAAATCTAGTCTTAACAAACCAAGGAGTGGCATGGTGAATTAGTTACTTTCCTTAGCAGGAATGACAGACAAGGTCTTCTTAGACAGTTGGTGTGTCCCAATGTGACAAATGAGAATTAATACTCAATTCCATAAGAAGAAATCTCTGCCTTGATGGACTCCTCTAGTTCATAATGATGGACAAATCAGAAAAAAAATGCATAAGTAAATAATTCATGTCTAAGAAAGGAAAAATGGTTGACAGTTGGGGTTGGGTACATCACAGTCACTTATTCTCTGAATTCTGACCAGCTGTAAATTTCTGTAATAGTCTTCATAGAAGAAAAAGAAAAAGAAGGAGGAAGAAGAGAAGGCTTATTTGATGAAGAGTGAGAGCTATACTTGTCTGTGAGTAGATGTGAAAGATGTGCAGATTACACATACACATTATACATGCTTAGAAAAAATGGTAGTCATAGGTCCTCTTCCTAGGTCCATGACCTCGTCAGTCATGAGTAGTTAGTTAGCTAGATTCACAGGACATGACAGCCATGAAACAACCTGAAGTCCAATTAAATGGCTGTTGGTTATCCCCATGGCACTAGTGCTACCATTGCATGCTTGAGGCTATCTTGCCACGTTGGTCATTGCTATGGTGTGTAAGCATTACATCTGTGTAGTACTATTGACTTGTTGCCTTCCTTGACAGTTGGAAAAGCACCTTCTAGTATAGTACTATGAGAGCTAGTTGTTAGGGAGGAGGCTTCCAGATCAGTTCCAGGTGGATCCCTTCAAGTCCTAAGTGTGTGGTGTCTTCAGACACAGAGTCTATCTTTAAGTTCTGGAAAAAAAAAACAAAGGCAACAAAATAGCCAATGCTCTTTTAAGAGTCTCTTAGACCACCCCCAACCAACAACTAGAAGAGAATAATCCCTTGCCTATCAATCATTGGAGTATTATTATATAGTTTCTTTATTCTCAAGGGGGATGCTCTCACCCTGCTTGGAATAATTCCATCAGATAGATAGGTAGCTAGGTGGGATAGATTATAGATAAATAATAGATGATAGATAGATAGATAGATAGATTAGATATATAGTATTATATATGTATATATCTATATATACATGTGTGTATATTATATGTGTATGAATGTATTTTTAGGAACTCTTATAAAGTAATATTTCCCTGTGGCTTTTTTCAAATATCATTAGAACATGTAGTTATGAATCAATGGAGGGTAGTTATGTAGGAATTCATTGAGCTGCCACTAGAGGGAGATCTAACAATGAGCTGGGCATAAATACAGGCGCATCTGCTTTTTTATGTTTTAATTTGATGTATATTTTCATTACTTCTTTGCACTTTCATGCATGCACACAATGCATAGAAGGAGAGAGGAGCAAATAGAAAGACAGCAACACTAGCTATAAAAGCATGACTTTTCCAAGGAACTGGAGTTCATAAGGAGTAACAGTTACTGTCAAAATAACTTGCAACATTTCGACCCCAGCTTTGTAGATCTTTACTTAAGCTGATCCTGATGCCTTGCTTGACCTCAATGTGCCACTGACGTATAAGTATGGGGGGCAGTGACAGGGGGCAACCTCAAGTCTTGGTCTTTGTTTTTCTACCTTGTTAGAGACACAGTCTCTCTGTTACTTCATAACCCAGAGGCTAGCTGGTCAGCAAGCTTCTGGAGATTTCCTTGTATTCCCCCTCCCATTTCCCATTAGGGAGGCTCTGACATTACAGACTTGTGTTACTACTTTCAGCTTTTAAGTAGGTTCTGGGGATCCAATCTCGGGTCGTCAGCTTTGTTCAGAAGACACATTTACCCACTGAGCCATCTTCCCATATACAAGTTATTCTCTGGTTCATAACTATATTATTGGTTATGTTTTTCATTAATCCTGTAGCTTGCTTTTTTTTCTGGTAAGATTCTTTTTTATTCTTTTCTCTTTTTTTAGTTGTAAAACAATCTCATTTTGCATACCAATCCCAATTCCCTCTCCTTCCTATCCTCCCCCTCCCCCACCTTCTCCCCACCCCACTTCCCATCCATTCCTCAGAGAGGGTGATGCTGGGGGGGGGGAGGTGGGGAGGCAATAAAGTCTGTCACATCACTTGACACATGATGAAGGACAATTATCTCTTTAAATAGTGAAAGGTGTTCCTCACACCCCCCCCCAAAAAAAAATCTGTTGAGCTACATGGACTTTTCCAAAACCAAAGAAATGGAACTTTGTGGCTAATTGGGAAAAGGAGTCTGTTTTCATAGGACAACTGGAATAGCAAGGGAGCAATAAATGGCATGTAAATTAGATATTATCCATGCACAGGAGGCTACAATACAGGCACACAAGCACTAAGAAGAGCATTGTGGGAGCTGTAGAGCCACATAAAGTTACACTTTTTCGTATGGCCTTTGACTAATTGCCAGATGTTGAACAAGATGCCTCTCTTTACCTTCATTTCTTCCCATAAAACCAACCCACAGGTACTAAGGCCATCCACCCAAAGGGTTCAGACTCTGGCCTCCAGGCAGGTCTGAGGATTCCTGCAAGGGAGTGCGGGCTCCTTCAGACTGAGCTGCCAGATTCCCTGTGTGATATTCCGTCCCGTCCTGCCCCCACCTTGGCCCTTTTGTCCTGGCGTCCCTGGGCTGCCTGGAAGCCCTGATCCTGTCCCCTGAACTTCCATCTGGACTGGTGAGTGAATGCGGACCCTGGGGCAACCTGCCCTGGAAGAGAGCACAGACCCCCTCCCCCCAACTCCCTCTGCAGGCTTGTCTCTGTTTCTCCTGTCCCAGTCTCTCCCAAGCTTTCCCTAGTGATCTCAGGTGTCCTGCTCCTGTTCCAAGGCCATCCACCCAAAGGGGTCAGACTCTGGCCTCCAGGCAGGTCTGACGATTCCTGCAAGGGAGTGTGGGCTTCTTTAGATTGTGACGCAAGGAATAGGTCCTCCTCTGGCACTGGGGAGATCCAGCCAGTTTCAGTCACAGCAAAGATTGGTCTAGGACACCATCACCTCCAGGCTCCTTTTGAAGGAAGAGGTAGGCAGGCGCCAATGAAGGAGCTCCAATAACAACATGAAAGGCAACATGCCATCACCACAACCCAGACATCCTGAAACAACAAGAATTGAACACCGTACCCCAGAAGATATAGAAGAAACTGACCTTAAACAGTACTTTATGAAAATAATAGAGGACCTTAAACAGGAGGTAAAAAACTGCCATAAAGAAATGGAGATGACAAACAAAAAGGTAGACGAAATAAATAAATCTCTCAAAGATACCCAAGAAAAACAAGAAAAAGCAATCAAACAGGTAAGGGAAACAGTACAAGACCTGATAAATGAAATGGAGGTAATGAAGAAAACACAATCTGAGGGAAGACTGGAAATGGAAACTCTGAGTAAACGAACAGAAACTTCAGAGACAAGTATTTCCAACCGAATACAAGAGATAGAAGAAAGAATCTCGGACTCTGAAGATACTATAGAGGAAATAAATTCACAGATTAAAGAACTAAACAAATCTAACAAATTCTTAACACAAAACATCCAGGAAATCTGGGACACCATGAAAAGACCAAACCTAAGAATAATTGGGGTAGAAGAAGGAGAAGAATTACAACTCAAAGGCCCAGAAAACATATTCAACAAAATTATAGAAGAAAACTTCCCCAACCTAAAGAAGGATGTTCCTATGAAAGTACAAGAAGCCTACAGAACACCAAATAGACTGGATCAAAAGAAAGCATCCCCACGCCATATAATAATCAAAGCACAAAACATACAGAATAAAGAATGATATTAAGAGCTGCAAAGGAAAAAGGTCAAGTAATATACAAAGGGAAACCTATCAGAATTACACCTGATTTCTCAATGGAAACCATGAAAGCCAGAAGAGCTTGGATAGATGTGCTACAGACACTAAGGGAACATGGATGCAAGCCTAGACTACTATACCCACCAAAGCTTGCAATCACCATTGATGGAGAAAACAAGATATTCCAGGACAAAAAAGAGACTTAAACAATACGTATCCACAAATCCAGCCTTGCAGAAAGTAATAGAAGGAAAATCACAAACCAAGGAGTCCAACAATGCCCACAATAACTCAGGCATCTAGAGACCCTTCACCAGTACAACTAGAAGAAGGGAAACACACAAACTCTACTACAAAAAAAAATAACAGGAGTTAACAACCACTGGTCATTAATATCACTTAATATCAATGGACTCAATTCACCTATAAAAAGGCACAGGCTAAGAGATTGGATACGAAAACAGGACCCAACATTCTGCTGTTTACAAGAAACATACCTCAACCACAAAGACAGACACCTACTCAGAGTAAAGGGTTGGGAAAAGGTTTATCAAGCAAATGGACCTAAGAAACAAGCCGGTGTGGCCATACTAATTTCCAATAAAGTTGACTTCAAACTAAAATCAATCAGAAGAGATGGAAAGGGACACTATATACTCATAACAGGAAAAATCCTTCAGAATGAAGTCTCAATCCTGAATATCTATGCCCCTAATATAAAAGCTCCCACTTATGTAAAAGAAACACTTCTAGAACACAAGGCAGCCATCAAACCACACGCATTAATAGTTGGAGACTTCAACACTCCTCTCTCACCAATGGACAGGTCAATCAGACAGAAACCTAACAGAGAATTGAAAGACTTAATGGAGGTAATGAACCAAATGGGCTTAGCAGACATCTATAGAACACTCCGCCCAAATAGGAAAGAATATACATTCTTCTCTGCGGCTCATGGAACCTTTTCGAAAATTGACCATATACTTGGTAACAAAGCAAACTTCCACAGTTACAAAAAAATATTAGTAACCACCTGTGTCTTATCGGATCACCATGAATTAAAATTAGAAATCAACAATAATGCTACCCCCAGAAAGCCCACAAACTCATGGAAACTGAACAGTCAACTATTGAACCACACCTGGGTCAAGGAAGAAATAAAGAAAGAAATTAAAGTCTTTCTTGAATTTAATGAAAACAAAGACACAACATACTCAAACCTATGGGACACAATGAAAGCAGTGCTAAGAGGAAAGTTCATAGCACTAAGTGCCCACTTAAAGAAAACGGAGAAAGCACTCATTGGTGACCTAACAGCAGACCTGAAAGCTCTGGAAAAAAAAGAAGCAGACTCAGCTAGGAGAAGTAGAAGACTGGAAATAATCAAACTGAGGGCAGAAATCAACAAAATAGAAACACAGAAAACAATCCAAAGAATCAATGAAACAAAAAGCTGGTCCTTGGAGAAAGTCAACAAGATTGACAAACCCTTAGCCAAACTAATCAAACGGCAGAGGGAGAACACGCAAATTAATAAAATTAGAAATGAAAAGGGGAACATAACCACAGACACAGAGGAAATTCAGAGAATCATTAGATCTTACTACAAAAGCCTATATGCCACAAAATTGGAAAATGTAAAAGAAATGGACAGTTTTTTAGATAAATACCATATACCAAAGTTAAACCAGGACCAGGTAAATGCTCTAAATAGTCCTGTCAGTCGCGAAGAATTAGAAACTGTTATCAAAAACCTCCCTACCAAAAAGAGCCCAGGACCAGATGGTTTCAATGCGGAATTCTACCAGAACTTCCAAGAAGACCTAATACCTATACTCCTTAAGGTATTTCATAATATAGAAACACAAGAGTCACTGCCAAATTACTTCTATGAAGCTATAGTTACCCTGATACCTAAACCACACAAAGACTCAACCAAGAAAGAGAATTACAGGCCAATCTCACTCATGAACATTGACACAAAAATTCTCAATAAAATACTGGCAAACAGAATCCAAGAACACATTAGAAAAATTATCCACTACGATCAAGTAGGCTTCATCCCAGAGATGCAGGGCTGGTTCAACATACAAAAATCTATCAATGTAATCCGTCATATAAATAAACTGAAGGAATAAAACCATATGGTCATCTCATTAGATGCTGAAAAAGCATTTGACAAAATTCAGCACCCTTTTATGATAAAGGTCCTGGAGAGATTAGGGATACAAGGGTCATTCCTAAATATAATAAAAGCTATTTACAGCAAGCCGACAGCTAACATCAAATTAAACGGAGAGAAACTCAACGCTATCCCACTAAATTCAGGAACACGACAAGGCTGAACACTCTCTCCTTATCTCTTCAATATAGTGCTTGAAGTTTTAGCAATAGCAATAAGACAACATAAGGGAATCAAGGGGATTCGATTAGGAAAGGAAGAAGTTAAACTTTCGTTATTTGTAGATGATATGATAGTGTACATAAGTGACCCCAAAAACTCCACCAAAGAACTCCTACAGCTGATAAACTCCTTCAGTAACGTGGCAGGCTACAAGATCAACTCCAAAAAATCAGTCGCCCTCCTATACACGAAAGATAAGGAAGCAGAGAGGGAAATCAGAGAAGTATCACCTTTCACAATAGCCACAAATAGCATAAGATATCTGGGAGTAACTCTAACCAAGGAAGTGAAGGATTTATTTGACAAGAACTTTAAGTCTTTGAAGAAAGAAATTGAAGAGGATACCAGAAAATGGAAGGATCTCCCCTGCTTGGGGATTGGGAGGATCAGCATAGTAAAAATGGCAATTCTACCAAAAGCAATCTATAGATTCAATGCAATCCCCATCAAGGTCCCATTAAAATTCTTCACAGAGATTGAGAGGACAATAATCAACTTTAAATGGAAAAACAAGAAACCCAGGATAGCCAAAAAAAAAAAATCTTATACAATAAAGGTACTTCTGGAGGCATTACCATCCCTGACTTCAAACTCTATTACAGAGCTACAGTATTGAAAACAGCTTGGTATTGGCATAAAAACAGAGAAGTTAACCAATGGAATCGTATAGAAGACCCGGATCTTAAACCACAAACCTATGAACACCTGATTTTTGATAAAGGAGCCAAAAGTTCACAATGGAAGAAAGAGGGCATCTTCAACAAATGGTGCTGGCATAACTGGATGTCAACCTGTAGAAGAATGAAAGTAGATCCATATCTATCACCATGCACAAAACTCAAGTCCAAATGGATTAAAGACCTCAATATTAATCTGAACACATTGAGCTTGATAGAGGAGAAAGTGGGAAGTACTCTACAACAAATGGGCACAGGGAACCGTTTCCTACGCATAACCCTAGCTGCACAGACATTAAGGGCAACAATGAATAAATGGGACCTCCTGAAGCTGAGCAGCTTCTGTAAAGCAAAGGACATTGTCACTAAGACACAAAGGCAGCCTACTGACTGGGAAAAGATCTTCACCAACCCCGCAACTGACAAAGGTCTGATCTCTAAAATATATAAGGAACTCAAGAGACTAGACTATAAAATGCCAATTAACCCAATTAAAAAATGGGGCGCTGAACTGAACAGAGAATTCTCAACAGAAGAAGTTCAAATGGCCAAAAGACACTTAAGGTCATGCTCAACCTCCCTAGCTATCAGGGAAATGCAAATCAAAACAACTTTGAGATATCATCTTACACCTGTCAGATTGGCTAAAATCCAAAACACCAATAATAACCTTTGCTGGAGAGGTTGTGGGGTAAGGGGTACACTCATCCATTGCTGGTGGGAATGCACACTTGTGCAACCACTTTGGAAAGCAGTGTGGCGGTTTCTCAGGAAATTCGGGATCAACCTACCCCAGGACCCAGCAATTCCACTATTGGGAATTTACCCAAGAGAAGCCCAATCATACTACAAAAGCATTTGCTCATCTATGTTCATAGCAGCATTATTTGTAATAGCCAGATCCTGGAAACAACCTAGATGCCCTTCAGTGGAAGAATGGATGAAGAAACTGTGGAATATGTACATGCTAGAATTCTACTCAGCGGTAAAAAACAATGACATCTTGAATTTTGCAAGCAAATGGATGGAAATAGAAAACACTATTCTGAGTGAGGTAACCCAGACCCAAAAAGATGAACATGGGATGTACTCACTCATAATCGGTTTCTAGCCATAATTAAAGGACATCGAGCCTATAATTTGGGATCCTTGAGAAGATAATAAGAAGGTGAACCCCCCCAAAAAGATATAGTAATCCTCCTGGATATTGGAAGTAGACACGATCGCCAGGCAAAAATTGGGAACTTGAGGGTTGGGCGAGACGTGGCCAAGGGAAGATGGGGAGAGAAAAGAGTGAAGGGGAGAATGGGGGGAGCTCGGAAGAATGGGATGCTTGGGATACAGGAAGGGTGAATATGGGAGCAGGGAAGCATATATCTTAATTAAGGGAGCCACCTGAGGGTTGTCAAGAGACTTGACCCTAGAGGGGTTCCCAGGTTTCCAGGGAGACGCCCTCAGTTAGTTCCTTGGGCAGCTGAGGAGAGGGAGCCTGAAAAGGCCAGTTCCTATAGCCATACTGATGAATTTCTTGCATATCACCACAGAACCTCCACCTGGTGATAGATGAAGAAAATGACAGAGCCCCACATTAGAGCACCGGACTGAGCTCCCAAGGTCCTGATGAGGAGCAGAAGGAGAGAGAACATGAGAAAGAAAGTCAGGACCGTGAGGGAACCTCCACCTGGCGATAGATGAAGAAAATGACTGAGCCCCACATTGGAGCACTGAACTGAGCTCCCAAGGTCCTGATGAGGAGCAGAAGGAGAGAGAACATGAGAAAGAAAGTCAGGAACATGAGGGGTGCGTTCACTCATGGAGACAGTGGGACAGAACTAATGGGAGATCACCAACTCCAGTTGGAATGGGACTGATGGATCATGCGACCAAACCCATCTCTCTGAATGTGGCCAACAGTGGGGGCTGACTGAGAAGCAAAGGACAATGGCGCTGGGCTCTTATTCTTCTGCATGGACGGGCTCTGTGGGAGCCTTCTCAGCTTGGTCGATCACCTTCCTGGACCTGGGGGGACTTGGGAGGACCTTGGTCTTAACATAGAGTAGGGAACCCTGATGGCTCCTTGGCCTGGAGAGGGAGGCAGGGGAGGTATGGGTGGAGGGGAGGGAAGGGAAGGGGGAGGAGGAGGGGAGGAGATGGAAATTTTTAAATATAAAAAAATAAACCATGAAAAATAAAATAAAATAGTTCAAAAAAAAAAAAACCCACAGAGGCAGCCAGTACGTGAGTGACATTGACACCCTGGAAAAAGGGCCAAGGTCATAAAAGTTAGGCTCCATCAGGAGAGAGAAGAGGAAGAATACTAGAAATAACAAAGAGAATAAGACAGCTGGAAAGTTCAGGCTGTACGGTAGAAGTGAGTGGTCAGTCCACCTGGCTCACCAGCAGAGGAGGGAAGTTGAGGGCTATGAGCTACTAGTTAAAGCAGGTAGCCATGGCGTAAAGGACTGACAGTCCTAGCCAATGGACAAGTTCATGGTTCTCAGAAACTGTAACCCAGTTGGCTGATGTTATATGATAACAAATCCTTTTGCATGGTTAGTCAGCTCAGGAGAAGAAACCCATTCTATCACAGTTCATACCAGGGAACGCTATAGCCAGGTGGTAGCATGGGAGGAAGGGATACTGTATAAGACTGAGCTACTCTGGGCAAACAAGTAACAATCCAATCCCCAGCCATGGTGCCTGGGATCACCTTGTTACAGTCTCTGAGAGGAAAGAGGCCACACAAAGAAATCCTGGGTAGAAGAGAGCTTGAAGTAAACAGGCTGAGAAATTCAGGATGCCAGAGGCTTGTGTTGGGTAGAGGACAGTGGTTGGTTATCCCAAATTCCATGAAAAGGGGCAAACTGCATCACATAAAGATTCCTGGAAACTGGCATCTCAGAGTTAGGGATCATCAGTGGGCACCAATTCTGGAGCTGCATGCAGATTTGTGTGGGCAAGACTAAGAACCCCAAAGTTCAGGTGTAGTTGAGTGCTCAACTTCAGTATCCTCCTCCCCGACATGAAGCATGTAGTACGCTTCATTGCTGACAAAGACTTGAAGGCACTGAGGTTGGTGCTTCAGTATAGATCTCAGTTCTCCAGTTACTTCCTCCACTCCCCCAATATGCTAGAGAGTCAGTGACTTCAAAATAGATCTAAACAAAGAGATAAATGAAATAAGGAAATCAATTTGAGATCTGGATATGAAAATTGGTAGTTAATAAGAAAGACATCATCTTTGGTAAAAAAAAAAATAAGCAAGGAAATTGGAGTTCTTGAAAAAAATGGAAGAGTGAATTGAACACATAGGAGAAAGCTTCACCAACAGCCTAGATCAAGTAGAAGAAAGAACATTAGAGACAGAAGACAAGATTGAGGAAATACTCCATTCAAACATAAATAAATGCAAATTAAACTAAGTAAGCATTACTACAACCCACAAAAATCTTTGGAACATAAAGATTCTCAATCTAAGAATCTATGTGTTAGAAAGAAATGAGATAAAAACAAATATTATTTTTTAAAAAAAAAAACTATTCAGTAAAACCACAGCAGAAAACAGGAAGCAGAGCCAGGCAGTGTGGTTGGTTTTCTTTAGTCTTTGGGGGTTCGTAACCCAGATCCCAAATAAATACATGGGGATTTATTCTTACTTACAAATGCCCAGTCGTAGCTTGGCTTGTTTCTAGCTAGTTTTTCTTTCTTTTCTTTTCTTTTTTTTTTTTCTAGCCAGTTTTTCTAACTTAAATTATCTCATTTCTCTTTAACTACATTTTGCCTCTGGGCTTTTTACATTTCTTTATTCTATATATCTTTCTTCCCTTCTTACTCCCTGACTGGCTGTATTACTGGGCGCTGGCCCCTGTGTCCTCCTCTCCTCCTCCTTTTCTCCCTCCTCACTTGTATTCTGGAAACAAGGGTCATCTTCCTGTTCAGCCCCCACTGCACTTGGTCCCTCCCTACCACTTCCTGTCAGTTAGTTGCTGAGGCAGCCTCCTGATTTCAGGTTACTTTTATTTAATCAAACAAATGTAACACATCTTTGTATCATTTTAAAAAAGCAGCAGAAACAAATGTAATATGCCTTTACACAGATAAAATAATGTTTCATAACAAAGCAGAGATCTGTGTGTCTCAAAACTGGTCTACACAGTGAGTTTCAGGCCAGTCAGAGTGAGCTACCCAGTGAAACTCGTCTTAGAAACAAAATAAAGCAAAACAACGAAGGGCAGGAATGTAGGTGTACTTTCTCATTGAGAATGCCAGCCTGCACATAATGACACAGATACTTCTTATTAATTATGAATGCTCAGCCTTAACTTAGGCTTGTTCCTAACTCGTTCTTATAACTTAAATTAACCCATTTTTTAAATCTACATTCTTCCACATAGCTCATTACCTCATCTGTGTTGCCCTTCCTGCTTCCTCTCTGTCTGAATGGCAGCTCCACTTTTCTTCTCCCCAGAGTTCTCCCTCTGCCTGGAAGTCCTGCCTATACTCCCCTGCCTACCTATTGGTCGTTCAACTTTTCCTTACTCCAATCACAGCCATACATCTTCACACAGTGTACAAATATCCTATAACAGAGCCAAGCACAAGAGGTATTTGAGCCCAAAACAGGTTCAGAAAGTAACCTGGCAACAATGCATTATGGTTAAAACACTATAAGACAAAAAGCAATACTTATTAACTACATGTAGACTACACAAAGTCGAACAATGTGAATGAATTACAGCTTGGAAACCTGCTATCAAAAAGCATGGAAAGCTTTTACGGGACTTAACTTCTCAAGAAAGATGTTGAATGTCTTAATAAAAATAACAATGACTGGCAGGAAGCCATTTTCAGATTTTTAAATACATACATAGATTTACAAAGGTTTGCTACAAGTAGCAAACTGTTTATACTTCCATTGTCTTTAAATCAGAGGCCAGTTTCAGACAGAACTTGGGTAGTGCAATGAGAATGTCACATTGGTGGAAGAAAAATGAGATGTTGACCAAAACTGCAATGGTAGATCTTTTGGAAACAGGAAAAAGAAGTGATAGCTGGGTCACTGAGAATGGGTTAAGTTATATTTTCAATGAGCAAATACTATGGATGAGGAGTCAGACAGTCTCAAGAATGATTTCTATAATATGGATTTCTAGAAACACTTTCTTGCTTAGCAAGCTGCCTTTCTACATTGTGTTTTTATTGCTGGAAAGACATCTATCTTTGTACTGTTTTTACATCAGAGAAAGAAGAACCAGAACAGATGTTATTCTAGCATTTAAGAGCTCGAAGTTGGGTGTTTGGTTTAACATAGTTTCATGTATCACCAAAAGGAGCCTTGCTTTTCAAAGGGAGCCTCATTCAACACAATTCATTTGGAAAGAACAGGGGTTGTCATTGTCTTTACAGTGGTTGCTATTTCATTAATTGATGCTTCAATTTCAGTTGGTGCATTTGGCATGTGGAACTCAATTATCTTTCTGGAAGCCTGGGGGGGTCTTGAAATAATTTGAAAAAATTAAATCTATTTAATGTAGACAGAATTAAATAGCTGTTTGGAATAAGATTTTTTTTCCTCAAGGGGCTTTTGAGAAATTTAAAATGATAATTGTAGTCTTCTTTCTCCCACATTTGGAAAACACGGGGAAATATATTCACTGAATAAATAGTAAACAAACGATGTCAACATGAATCTAATAGCATTAGAGTTTATCTGAAGTGCACTAGACCTCTTGTAGAGCAGAATGGACCGTGCCCATCTGTTGCCTTCCTGCTCTGTATTCCTAACTTAAGAGACATGGTGGATGCTAAAGGATGTTATTAAAAAGCAAAGATGATTCTCCCTTATTGAGTAAGCTGAGAAAAAGTTATGTAAACAGCATGACTCTTCTGTACAATGGGGATTTTCCTACACAGACATGAGCTATAAAGAAGTTAGAAAACACTTAGACGGGGGCATGCAATGTAGGGATCACTTGGCCCACAAATTAGATCATTGGTCCTCCCATCAACACTCTTGGGGACCATGTTTTAGAAGACAATGCATTAGGAAACAAAGATGCTGAGGCCACACTGAGGGGAAGCCTGCTCTCAAAGCAGATGGTAAAGCAAAGACCCAAACCCTCTACAAAGGGCACTCTACATTTCCAAGATTTGGACAAAGTTCTAAGGCTATCTCTCAAGAATATTATTATATGCAAGCTTTAATATACTGTGTTGATCTGTTCTTAAATTTGGACTTCTTTTTTATTAAAATGATATCTCAGGGATGGGTTGATGCCCAGGTTCTCAAATTGTATCCCAGTACTACCAAGAAAAAAAGAACAAAGAAGTTTAAAACAAAGAAGTTTAAAAACATTCTGCAAATATAATCTCATTTCTTCTGTGGAAGAAATTCCCGTCTATACACCTTTAGATACTGAACGTTAGAGGATTACACTTTCTTGACCAGTCTTAGACATGCATCCCTCTCAATGTTTGAGATTTGTTGTCTACTCTGCCAGGTCCCAGAACTGGAACCCTTCCCACTCACAGCAGTCAGTATGTTTAAAAGCCTTTCCTTTCAGTGACACCTGTGAAATAACTGAGGAATGGTAGAGTAAATGATGAGGATGGAGCAGATAAGAGCTCTGACTGTTCTTTGAGAGGTCCTCAGTTCAATTCCCAGAAACCACATGGCAGCTCACAACCACCTATAACTATACTCCAAGACAGCTAACAGGAGAATGAGAAGAATCAAATGCAGAAAACAATGAACATTCAGCCACATATCCAGTCTGTAACCCTTGCAAATCATGAGCAATTCCCTTTGCTTTTCCTCATTTCCATGATGTTTGCTTTTCAGTTCACCTACATCACACTGGAGTTAGACATGCATCCATTTCAAGCTTATTTTTAAAGAGAATAATTTATAATCTGACCTTACACATAGAGTCAGGTGTGGATAATGCCCACTTCCATCACCAAGTCAGAATTCCAATAGCTTTGTTCATCAAGAGACTGAAAATATAAAATTTAAATATCTCATCAACTCCAAGGCCATGCCTCAGTTTCCATAAAAATGCCTCTCCTGTTTTTCTTTGTTAAGTTCAGAATAAAAGGGAAGGAAATAAAATATTTTGACATAGAAAGATCGATAGTATTTTGATGGTAGAAGATACAAAATAACCCCACACTAATTCAGAATTACATATAATAAATGTTTATTTATTTAGGGGAGACTTACAGATCACTGTCCTAGATCACAATCCTTTGCATGAACATGGAACAGGAACAGAGTCTAGCAGCCAGAAGTAAGAGCTGGAAGCAAGAGAGCAAGCACAGGCTTTACAGTTGCATTTATAGTATAAGAGACTATGCCCAAGTTAGCTGGTATCTTAAACACTATTGGCTGAAGAAGCAAAAGGAACTTCCTCAGCAGTATTTCAATATTCTCTGTTTTAATGTGTGTGTGTGTGTTTGCATGTGTGTATATAGGTATATGTAGTGAGGAGCTGCGGGCTACATTCCTGCTGCCCGGATCCCTGCCACCTGGCTAGCTTGTGTCCCAAAATAACAACACAAAAACTATTCATTTAAACACTGCTTGGCCCATTAGCTCTAGCCTCTTACTGGCTTACTTTCACATCTAGATTAACCCATATCTAATAATCTGTGTAGCACCACAAAGTGGTGCCTTACCGGGAAGTTTCTAACATACGTCCATTTTGGGCCAGAGCTTCATCGCGTCTGACTCAGAGTGGAGAGGCATGACGATTGCCCGAGGCATCTGCCTCACTTCCTTCTTCCCAGCATTCTGTTCTGTATACTCCACCCACCTATGTTCTAACCTATCAGGCCAAGCAGTTTCTTTATTAATTAACCAATGAAATCATCAGATAGATAGAAGACACACCTACATCAGGTGTGAATCTATGTATGTATGTGTGTGTCTATGTATGTATATGTATAAGTCTGTGTGTGTATATGCCTATATGTCTGAATGTGTTTGTGTGTGTGTGTGTGTGTGTGTGTGTGTGTTGCCATGAGTACAGGTGATTGTTAATGTCTAGACATGGATGTTGGGAACTGGGAACTGAACTTGCATCCTCTGGAAAAGCAGCAAACTTATATTTAACTACTTAACCATCTCTCCAGCCCAGAAATCTGTATTGAATGTCTTTGTTAAATAAAGTAGGATTATGAATACCTACTCAAAGCTAACTCTATAGATTCTACTAAAGTATTAATATCTCCACTGGGAATGTGTAACAAAATGATAGCGATATAATGATGATGGGCTAACAGTTCCTTATTCAGTGTTTAACCCAAAAATATGCATTCTCATGGGCAAACAAAATCCTTTTAAAGATGTCAGTCAGATTTTAAATTTTATACCACAGCCAAGAATGTTTTTGTGTTCTCTTAAGTAGCTAAACGCAAATATCAAAACCAAAAATCAATCTTAAAAATCTGGCAAACAAAACACAAAAGCTCACCAGTATTCTCAAAGCAATCAGTCCTCGGTCTGCAGTCTCACAGATCGGGCCTTTCACAGAGCCGGGACCTGCTGTTATTGGAAGGCTGGGGACATGAAAGGAAATGAATTTAGTCTGCAGTTTCATGAGACAACCAAGTCCTATCGTCTCCAGAAACTTCACGGATAATTAGCATTCTGTCGCTGATCCAGGAAAGACACGCCGTTGCAGCTGCCTTATCCACATCTGTATCTTGTCCCGGAAATATATGTGAGGTCCTTCAAATCTGCCTACGCGATGTTGGCAAACCCCCCCCCCCCCCCTTATTTCAGATGTAAACGTTAATAGAAAATTGGAACAAACTTCAGCTTCGCCATAGGAGATCATTCCCCGGCCCCAGTCTCTAATG
Source organism: Arvicola amphibius (assembly GCF_903992535.2). NCBI lineage: Eukaryota > Metazoa > Chordata > Mammalia > Rodentia > Cricetidae > Arvicola > Arvicola amphibius. Next base: position 92,490,198 of record NC_052048.2, read on the forward strand.
GTACTTCAGCCTTACCTGCCGGTTTACAACCCCCCTTTCAACAAACGAATGGCGTCATGAAGCCTGCAATTGTGCAGATGAAAAATCAGCCAGAAAGCCTCAGTGCAGGAGCAGGGAAGAAGATATCTTAATTAAAAGAGCCATTTTAGGATTGGCAAGAGACTTGGCTCTCGAGGGGTTCCCAGGTGTCCAAGGAGATATCCCCAGCTAGGTCCTTGGGCAGCAGAGAGGGTGCCTGAACTGGCCTTCTCCTATAGCCACACTGATAAATATCTTGCATATCACCAAAGAACCTTCATCCGGCGATGGATGGAGATAGAGACAGAGACTCACATTGGAGCACTGGACTGAGCTCCCAAAGTCCAGATAAAGAGCAGGAGGGAGAACGTGAGCAAAGAAGTCAGGACCGCGAGGGGTGCGTCCACACACGGAGACGGTGGGACTGATCTAATGGGAGCTAACCAAGGCCAGCTGGACTGGAACTTAATGAGCATGTGATCAAACCGGACTCTCTGATTATGGCTGACAATGAGGGCTGACTGAGAAGCCAATGATAATGACACTAGGTTTTGATTCTACTGCATGTACAGGCTTTTTGGGAGCCTAGTCTGTTTGGATGCTCACCTTCCTAGAACTGGATGGAGCGGGGAGGACCTTGGACTTCCCACAGGGCAGGGCACCCTGACTTCTCTTAGGACTGGAGAGTGAGGGGGAGGGAGAGTGGGGGGAGTGGGAGGGAAATGGGAGGATGGGAGGATGTGGAAATTTTTAATAAATAAATAAATTTTAAAAAAATCAGTCAGAAAACAACAAGCTGGTTGCTTTGTTTTGCTTTCTACTGTTCAATTCAGATGGTTTATAAGTAAATATTTAGAGCACTGGACAGAAGTGTGCTTCTAGGTGCACCCCAACTTTATCTATTTCAAGAAGCCCCTGTCTTTTTCCTTTAAAGCTTTATCATGCTTTCCTAAAATTCTCAGTCTCTCTTCCTCAACACTGATTCATGTTTAGTGTCTGCCTCTCAAAGTACGTCTGACTGTTAATTGTGCCTTCTCACTTTAATGGGACATTCAAAGTCTCACCATTGTAACTGACTCTGCACCCGCTAAGCCGCCCACCATGGCTGATACATCCAGGCCTAGGTAAGGACAAGTCATTGACGATTGATTCCTACACACAAATTCCTACCAACAGTGGGGAGCCCCGACCCTCGACCAGCTCTCCAGTTCACTCCCACACTCACTTACAGAGGCAAATGAGTCCTGAGAAAGAATCATCTACACTTCTATTTCGGTGTTAATTTATTTACTTTTGGAGATGGTACAGAATTGGATCTTGGGGGATGTGAGTGAAATAATCAGTTTTATTTATCTTACAGGCCACATGGTATGTTTCAAATGCTTAGAGAATGCGCACAGTCCCTCTCTTTCCCTCCCTCTTCTCTCTCTCTCTCTCTCTCTCTCCTCTTAATGAACTCTATTCCTTATGTCTACACAGAATGACCACTCTGCCTTTGCGTCCAGGCTCTGGTCTTCATTTTAAATGAAAACATCTCAGGAAAACACTAAGTCATAATTGTATTTTTACCCTTAGAACCCTACTTCCCGATTGCCCCACTCACTCTTGCAATGCCCACCAACAGCACGTAGCACGGGCATCTGCCTAGCTGGGCTCAGAGTCAGTCAAGAGGTGACTCATCTTCCTGTTTGCTGGTAATTTAGAAGAAATGTATCATTTGCCTAAAGTAGTCAATAAGAAGGGCCCCAGCATCACTTGAATGGAAGTGCCCTGATCCTGCAGAAACAGTAAACCAGCAAGCAGAGACCCAAATGTCCCTCACTAAAGACGTCTGAAAGATCTCCTCTCTGTTCTGTTCCAGAGAGCAAAGCCTAGGTCCACCAGTGAGAGCCCAGCAAAGGAGAGAAAAAAAGCAACTTGTGAAATCCAGGAGCCCCGTGAGTTGGACCCCATCTGCTCTGCAGCCTTTAGTAGCCCGCCATAATATTTACACAGTGCTTATTACTGGCCAGTCAGCATTTCAAGGGCTGCACAGCTATTATCTTGTTTATATTCCTCATTATCAGTCTTTGAGGAAGGCAGCGTCACATCTGGGGAGTGAAGATGCACAGAAAGCTGAGCTGTGCTTCTGAAGCACAGAAGGGGCCCGACAGAGGGAAAACACCAGAGCCCAGCCCCTAACTACAATCGTGGTTGGAATGTAAAGGGTCCCCCAAAGGGTCATGTGTTTGAAAGCTTGTTCCCCAGCTGTTAGTCCTATTCTGAAAGGCTATGAAGCTATTTGGAGTTGAAGCCTTGCTTGGAGGAAGTGAGTCACAGAGGCGGAACCTTGAGATTTGAGAGCCCAGTCCCATGTCCCGTCTGCTCTCTGTCTCTTGGCCAGTGATATAAATGTGACCAGCCACCTCAGCTCCTGTGTGAGCTTTTCCCTCCTTGATGGAGCATATCATGTCAAACGGTGAGCCTAAAGAAACCCTTCCTTTTAGCTGCTTTTGCACAAGCATTTGATCACAGCAGTATGAAAAGTCACTCGCATAAACACACTCTATGAGAAGGGGAGGTGGATTGGTGTGATCTGGGAAGGGGAATGCATTATTTAGGGTTTCCATTGCTGTGAAGAGACACCATGACCAAGGCAACTCTTATAAAGAAAACATTGAATTGGGGTGGCTCACCTACAGTTTCAGAGGTTCTGTCCATTATCATCATGGTGGGGAGCATGGCAGCATACAGGCAGATGTGGTGCTGCAGGGAACAGGAAGTCACCTGACTCCCTGGGTGGCATCCTGAGCATAGGAACCCTCGAATCCCCCACTGTTAGGATTCAGGCATTATGCTGCACCTGTCACCTGGGCAGGATGCACTCAGGCAGCACGCTGGCCAGCCCAGGTCCTATGGCTGCTATGACACTCACAGGTCTGTATGCAGGTGCAAAAGATCAGTTTAAGAGTTCTCTCTCTCTCTCTCTCTCTCTCTCTCTCTCTCTCTCTCTCTCTCTCTCCTAGCATTCACTTTTTCTCTATCTCTCTCTCCTCTCTCTCTTTTGCTTTCTCTCTCTCTCTCTCCTAGCTTTCACTTTCTTTCTCTCTGTCTCTCTGTCTCTGTCACTCTCTCTTTCTCTCTTCCTTCCCCCATTCCCTTTGTCTCAATAAAGCTCCCAAGTAAGCTCTGCCTACATGGCGTGTCAGTCTCTCACCTGCCATGAGGCCTCTGTCTCTCACCTGCCAAGGTACCTCTAGCACAGAAATTAGTACACCCCCAATAACACACTTCCCCTAATAAGGCCATACCCATGCCAACAAAGCCATACTCCTAATAGTGCCACTCCCTGTGAGCTTCTGGGAGCCAAATACTTTAAAAACTACCACAGAGAAGATGGCCATTCATCCCCACCTGCATCAAATCGTACCTCAACCACATGATGGATGCAGTGTGACCACAGACAGCTGAGTTGTATTTGTCTGATATGTTTCATTGACCAAGACAAAGACCTGCTCTTCTCACTTGAGAAGCCAAAACAACGGCTGAGGAGAAAGTAAATGACGGCAGCGAACACAGGGGACTGCTCTGTAGGTAGGGGAGCCGGGAATGTAGGTGCATACAATCATCTTAGGAAGAAGACTTTGAATATTCATGCATCTTCCCTCCAAAGGTTTTGAATATTCATGATATTTCTGCAACAGAGGGCAGACGTTCAGGATACATCTGCCACTGGGTACATGGCTCAAAATGTGCCTAGACTTGTGCCAACTCCCCCTTGGGACATGTCTCTTACTATGTTAATAAAGCAAAGGTTTATTTCCAGGCCAGAGTGTCTTCCTGTGTGTTCAAGGTTAGGGGAAGCTCGGCGAATCTTAGAGCTCAAAGGTCAAGGGTGGGAGGCTTAGGTGAAAACCCTCTCTCTGCTCTTCATACCCTAGAAACAGATGGATATTAATGCCTCAGGAAGCGGGCGATGGCTATACCTTCAGTCTAGTGATTTAGGTCCCGGCCGCTGCTTCTTTTAAACACCACACTCTCAATTAACCCCAAACACAGTTTACACCTTCACTGAGTCCTGTGGCTTTGCTTTCTTGACTGCCACAGGCCAGAACCTAACTGAAGAGTACTGGGATCCTTCCCTTAAGATATAGTTTCAAAATCTACCTAATAGCCCGAATAAAACAGCTGGTCCTGACTGAACTGTGCTGGTTCCTTTCTGCCCACGCCACCGAAGTGTCATCAAGTGAAGACAGTAGGTCTCCCAGCTGTCCCATTAGGCGCGTCCCCTCTGCGTCCCTAGCTGCTGCCCTGGTGTGGTTGCTCGTCATCCATCATTCACGCGGCTATGGCTGAAGCAGCCTCTTTCCTCATCAGTCACCACCATCCCCCCAGCCTCGGCTCAACCACTCTGGACCATCCGCCATTAAGCATTAGGAGACCCTTTTGAAATGCAGACCAAACCATCTAACTCTAGGGAAAGTACCCAAGTGGCTTTCCAAGACATACACGAAGAAAATAAAAGAGAAAACGCATTCGCATAGGAGCGCATAGCATAACATCTTTAGTTAGTAAACAGCACGTTGGCATCTGTATGGTCTGCAAAACATCTTCACAGATATTTCCTCCTTTAATCTTCCCAAGAGAATCTGAGGCACCAAGAAGCCCTTTAGCCTTTGCCTACATTCTCTTTGCTCCAATTGCACCAACATGCTTCGTTTTTCCACCTTTGCCCTGCTCTTTCATAGACTACTCCAATTGTTCAGCATCAAATACTTTCTTCTATATTCTACATCTTACAAAAACTACTGTTTCCCCCTCTGCCCCTTTGTCTTTTTATTTTTATATCAGCTCATAGCCACAGTCATTCCCCAGCTTTATCGGAGCATCACCACACTCCCTAATTTAAAATTGTCTATGGCGACCATCACACGCTATCAAACCATGGACAGAGTTGGAGAACTATATCAGAGGAATTACTCTAAAATATTTCATATCTGCTCCTTTACAGAAAACACTTGACCATTTTGCTTCATTTTTAGGTCAACTGCATCCTTGAGGCATGCCAAGACACCAGACTATGTGATCTTACTAGGATGGTATGACCAAGCTCTGGTTCCATGAGAGAATCTTGACAAGCAAGTCGCTGCTAAAATGTTCCCAAGTCACTGGTTCTGGGGTGACTCTCTCACAATAAACAATGACTTCAGGGTTCCAAATTAGCACTGGTCCACCCTTTGGAGTGCACCTACGAGTCAAGTGTGAGGGTCCCACAACACCTCCCACATAGCTAGCTGCTCAACACTCCCAACACCCAGGAGTAGAGATGCTGGGAGTGCCTCTTTCCTTCCTGTAACCAGTGTGTAGGGCCATATTATAAGGCCCATATTTCTACAATGTATGGTGGCTAGACATTCAGGCCACAGTTCGCACTTGCAACACAGGAGGTGGTCACCTAGCCTTTTGAGACAAACTGATGGCATCCTAAACAAAGGGTCAGGACATGCTAATGTCACTCTGCTCCTTCTTTGTAATTTGGAGGATGCCTGGGAAAGAGATGTTAATTCAATCTATGTGACAGAGCAGGCATACAGAGCAGCCATAGTTGCAGATAAGACCTAAGTACCACGGCCCAGGAAACAGAACGCTAATAAACTTCCCCCTCAGTTTACATTTTGGTATAAAAGCTGTTTGGAGAATAAACGCGGGTGAATTTTCAGGACGTGAATTTAGGATTTCATGAGGGATCCTTGAAAACTCTCTCCCAATAAAGCCATGTGAGTTTTCTTTATTCCCACACCTCCCCACTGGTCTAAGAAATCATTTATAGTCCGGGCTGGTCCCGGATTTTGATACCAGTGTGTCCCCTTTATGTGACTGCAGGGGAGTGTACCGTTCCCTCCATGGCCTCTGCATCGCATCCTGCGAAGTCCCCTGGGAGTGCCCTGTTCAATTGTTCTCAAGAATTTACCCAGCAGTGACTTTTAAACAATTTTGCTTCTTGTTGAATGCTGGAGTTACAGTGTGCTCCCCAAGACTGCTCTTGATTAGTTTCCTAAGCCAGCAAGAGGATTCCTTGTATGAGTGGACTCTCTTCTTGTTCTTCCCCTAGTCCCCTCATCTACTTTCTCCAACGGTGTCCATGTGTGGAAGACAAGCAGAGGGACACACTGAAAAGGGGGTCATAATCTCGGAGGGCAGGGGTAAAAACACATATTGTTCTACATTTATGCTATAAAGTCCTTTAGCGTGACTACAAAGCAAATTAACAGTATATAAGAGAGCTTAGTACATTAATGATGACCACCGACCTTTAAGCCAGACGGTGTTGGTGGTGCACGCCTTTAATCCCAGCACTTGGGAGGCAGAGGCAGGTGGATCTCTGTGAGTTCAAGGCCAGCCTGGTCTACAAAACAAGTTCCAGGACAGTCAGGACTATTGCACACAGAAACCCTGAGAGAGTGAGAGAGTCACTGAGAGCCAAGGTTCAGAACAGCACAATGGATACTGTAGGTGATGGTGGTGTTGGCCTTAGATAAATGAGATTAGAAAACCACCGTGATAAGAGGCCTCAACATGAGCAGATTCTGAAAAATATCATCACAGTGAGTGACAAAGCTCATCTACTAATTGCTTGTGGTTAGAAGATGAGAAATTAGCCTGGGATGGCACACCCAACAAAGAACTTGACAAGCTCTCTCCTGAACTGGACCAGAAAGAGAGGTTGCCTGGAAATGAATACAGAATCTTCAAATGTGCTGATCGGAAAATAACAAAACAGCCAGTAGCTCTTCTCTGCCCTGATCTCAAATTTGCAATGATCTGCTTTAGCTAGCTCGAGCCCATTAACTTTTTAATATATTTTTTAATCAAGTTGTTTATACACACAAGAGCCTTACCTAAAGCATTTGTATGTGTTCATTATTAAACAACCCCCCATGACTGTTTGGCTAGATCATCAGCATTTGGCAACCAATGATGAAATCCAGGGCTTTAAACCTGGCCAGGGTTGCTTGCCAACCAAAGCCTGGGAGTGATTCTGGCCCCTTCCTCCACCAGCTGTGTCATGCTAAGCAATTCCACCTCTCAGCATCTGTTACTTCAGGTATTAAATTTTCTACGCTAACAATTTCCTTGCAACGCTGATGCTAGTGTTTAAAGACAATGTGCATGATGGACCAAGCATAGTTAGCTATGAGGAGTTATGGGAGATATAAAGGATCCAGAAGCTTATTTTATATTATTTTATTTACTTATTTTTAACAGGCTTCACAATAGCATTTATTATAGAAAGGCAATGTGCCAAGCCTATCAATATGTAATATCAATATTAATATTCCCTCATTTAATTGGAAAGCATAGTCTAATCTGATGAATTTAAAAAAATTAAGGCCCACAGATTTTCAAGACGTCACCCAAGGTCACAAGCTAATAAAGCAAACTGCGCCAGGATTCAAGCCCATCTTTACTATGCTCTACTGCCTCTTGAGGGGCGGCGGGGGGCGGGGCTGGAGAGAAGCTATTAACATCACTCAGTAAGTGGTAATATTGTGATTATTCTCACAAAGGAGAAAATTGAAACCAAAATAGAAGCAGAGCTAAAAATAAAGCATGGTTCTAATGCTTCCCAGCTTCCCATTTATCCACTCGTCTGAACCATACCCTACTGAGAGGAAATTTGTGTGAGAAGTAATACAATCATGCCTCTTCTGGTGAATGAGAATGTTCCTTCGTCCAAAATACCAGGTGTTGGAACTGAAAACGGGGAACTTTTATCCATAGTAGATTTTCATTGCAAATAAAGCTGACCAGGAAGCCAGCCATCTAGATAAAAATGAGAGACCATCCCACACCCAAACATAAGTTCTGAGAGCTGCTGCATCAGGATATACAAATAGCAATTCCATGAATCCTCATCTATAAAGCACATGAGTGACCCCACTGGGCGTCAATGCAGACACTGGATTGGAGAATGTGCTACGGAGAGGACGCTGCAGGGGTGAAAGTTAGGGTTAATCCTAAACTGTTAAAATTACAGGCAAAATCCCAAGGCAGAGAGTGGGTTCCACCTTTTCCTTGAATTCCTCTTCTCCCTGTTGTTAGGAAACCTACCTTTCTCTTCTGTGATTTACTGAGACCATTTCAGAAAAGACCCAGACAGGAGCCAGTGGCATGGCTCAGGAGACAAAAGCACTTGGTTCCCAACTGGATGACTTTAGTTCTGTCCTGAAGCTCACAAAAAGCTAGATAAGCTAGGAGTGATAGCTCCCATCCAGCATTCCTAAGGCAGCATTGAAGGTGAAGATAAGAGGACCACCCAGAAGCTTTAGTGTCGGCTAGCTCAGAGTGCAGAGCAGCAGAGACCATCTGAACAAGGTCAAAGGAGAAAAGTGATTCCTGAGTTACCCTCTGACATACACCCATACACGCACTCACTAAATAAAGAGTCCCACACAGTGACAGTCACACACGCACACACAATAAAAAGACCCACACAGTGACAGTCACATAATTCTTTTGAGAATTCTGAGGTTGGTCACAATTACACAGCAGCTACAGCGAACATCCCATGGAACATGGGTGGCTACATCCCAGTAAACCTATTCATAAACACAGACAGAACCCAGTTTGATCTGTTGTCTCTGACCCCTGGCACAAATCCTTCTCCCATGTGGACTCAGTCCACTAAACCTGACACCTCCTCTGCACTCACCAAAGACTTTAGTCTGAGCTCACGATAAGTGTCAGGATCTAAACATCTCTTTTCTGCCAAGCTTGCGATTAACCCCTTGGCTGGTCCACGTCATTTGCATGCTTGGACCTCAAAACCCACTTTCACTTTCAGTTCATGTGAGACACTCGGACCCCTTTTGAGGTCAGTCCGATACCTGGTCTCCATCTTCTAAGCCTCTCTATCTCTCTACTACCTTCACGTCTCACTTCCTCTTCCCATTTCCAGAATAATCCTCAGGCCTGCACCTTGTAATACAGTAACCATGGGCCACATATGGCTGTGTGTTCGACGTCGTTAACAATGAACCAGTCTAGTGCTTGCAACAGAGTTAGAAGTAAATTTTCAAAGATTGTGTAGCATCAGGCCTAAACCCAAGCCGTGCCAAATATTTCAGCATAGAGTGACGTTAGAATTAATCATGAGTTTTTAGTTCCAGGAAAGCACAGCTCTTAAATCGTCTGTAGCCAATGATCCATAAAAATAAGTCTGTGATCTCCCAGAGGTTTTGTCATTTCATTTGTGCACGGTAAACAATAAATGGGTAGGAAAACAGTTTAAAATAAAAAAAAACCCTCTGTTTTATTTCCAATAAATAAAGGAGAGTTAAGAGAGAGCAGAGACCTCTGTTCTTGGCAGTTGCTAAACTCAGCAAGCTCTAATCAGCCCACTACTGCCCATGACCTACAGGCACCCTCTTCTCTCCCTTGGCCAGAGTCGGTGAGGATCCCTAGACAAGTAGGCAGAATGTGCTTCAGGCCTGCTCATTCTGCTCACATGCTTCTCCAGACAGGAGGAGCCAAGCTACATGAGAAGCTGAAGACAGATCCGGAAAGGGAGTCCTGGGATGGCATGATAAAGGTTTGAGTTGCTCTAAGTTCCATCTTTTGCTCTCAAAGAAGAAGCTGTGAAAGCAACACACGACGCCCAGACAAGTGACATCAGCGTTGTCAGTGAATTTTCTAGAAGTACAAATAATTTGGGGGCCCCATGGCAGACATGCAGAATTCCGAAGTCCAGGGTAGAACCCAGTCATTGCATTTTAACTGCTAACCCATGGGATTCTAAGACTCAGCGAAGGTTGAGAACCACTGACCTCACCCCTCACTCCTCTCAACATCGACTCCTTCCCTGACAAGTAAGAGTTAATAAACCTAAACTTAAAGGAGGAGTGGCGGGAAGATGAATGTAAAGGGCCCTGCAGTGAAGCGTCCACAAGGGATCTCAGGCAACACTCTTTTCTCCCTCAAGATGTTTTAGGGGAAACAGGAACCTAACTCAGGCGGTAGAAGGCTTGCATAGTGTGAACAAAGCCCTGGGTTCAGTCCTTGGCACCAAATAAACCAGGTACGGTGGCGCAAGACACGATTTTAGCTCTAGGAGTAGAAGCAAGGGGATCAGAAGTTCAAAGTCATCCTAGCTATGCTATTTCTGATTACAAACCCATAGGGCTCCATATCCCCCTAACTACAGCGATACTTATGTGCACGTATGTGTTCTCTGTGGCTCCACTTACAGTCGCTAGCAAATGGAACCTGTCTACACACCCATCAGCTGGTGAGTGGGTGAAATGAAAAACAAAGTAAACTTTCAGTCAGCTGTCTTCTGAGATTCAGCTAGCCAGTGGTGATACTTTTTCTCCAGTGGAGGGCTTCACTCCCATGCGCACATGAGGGGCCCTATTTGAACCCTCTGGCATACAAAGAAAACTACATGAATATATATAAGAAAGTAAGACAGGGACTTGGCAGAAAGAGGGAGGTTAGTGGGTATGGAAAGTAGAGAAGAGAAGAGAAAGTAGATGTGGGGAGACATCTGACTAGAATGCATAGTGTACATATATGAAATTATCAAAAATAAAGTAATTTTTAAAATGAAAACGAAAAAAAAAGAAGCACCATGTTATCCTCCTACCCTCATCTACCTAGCAAGTGTTGCTGAAATTCTTTCCCAAAGGCAGATGGAAACATCTACCATCCTTACTAAGGTTCCACTGACAAAACCAGGTACGTTTCTGTCAAAGTTCAGTCTGGAGAAACAGTGGGTTTATCAGGCTTACTTTCAGAGCAATGGGTATGGGGCTACAGGCCGGAAGGAGCTTGTGTGGCCTTGAAGCAGCCACATTGGAAGGTCTACACTCATCAGAGATGCTGACTACCTACGGCTCTGTAGATAGAGCCCCCTCCCTGGGGCTTCCCAGCCTATATACTTCTAGGCCCTCCCTGAGACCACATCAGTTAGGACAGAACTGCACATGACTGGTTGGGAGGAGTGGATGGACACTCACATGAGGGTCTCATGACCCTTTCCATGCCTCTTTTCTATGAGGGGATCAACAAGCAGAGCTGTGAGGAGCATTTGCACAGCCAACTTCACATATACAAAACTTTGTCTCTAAAATAAAGAAGGAAATAAAACTTGACACTTTCTATTTGGAATGAGGGTCTTTTCTCTCTTTAATGCATTTAGTTATTTCCCTCAAAGAAACAACAGATAGGCATCTGTTTGAGGTGAAAAAAATGATATATTTGACAGAGATAAGCAAGACATCACCTTGAGGAATAATGAGGTGCTGTGCCCACATGCCTCTCTTTTCTAGTCGATGTCTTCACTTTGAAATCCCCTATAAACATCCACACATATATACACATGCACACACATGCATATATGTATAATATATATAATATATATACATATATATATGCTTATCATGTCAATCAATCTTCCAAATTCTCCCTCACTCAAACCCAGACAATAAGGTATCATTGCCCCTATTCACCAGATTCTCAGATTCAGTGGCCAAAACCATAACCAGTGATCCCCACTTTAAGTTGTGTTTCTCTGCCCTGGAGATGTTTGATGACAGTCCCCTGCCACAATAACAGATATAATTACTCTGCACTGAAAATGCGCAAGAACATGTATTTAGTGAGACTCTGTTGTCCTTGTGACCTGGAAGTCCATTTTCCTCTGCACACTTGTTTCCCTGGGCCTTTGGAGGTGGTGGATCACTAACCCATGTTCTGGGGTCGGGAATCTAGAACGTACTCTATTAGACAGAAATCAAGGCACCTACAGTTGTGAGCCTTATGGAGGCTCTAAAGAAGAATGAATTTTTTTGCCTTTTCTAGAGTTCAGACTGTGTCCCTTACCTGGCTTTGGCTGCTCCTAGCAAAGTCACAAGGGCTAGCAGTGGTGTCACATTTGTCCTCTGTAGGCAAGCTCCCCTCTGCCTCACCCTCGTGAAGACACCGTGCCCACATTTAGGACCTCACTGACTAGTCCAGGACATTCTCCTAACCTTAATAAGCTTAATAAATCACATCTACAAAGATCTTTCACCACGCAGGTAGTGTTTACAGATCGCAGCAAGTAGGACTTGGATGCCACTGGAGGCCTGAGTCGACCTGCCATTCAATAAAAGACATCTTTTTCTGTTACTGTGAGAAATCTTTTCTCCAATACGTGACAAGTCTTTTGGAATGCTACTTTTCCTAGCACTTGGTTTATAAAGATGAAAAATAACCCTCCTGAGTTAGCATGGTGAAGACCATTTCGTGGTATCTGCGCAGGTTTGAGTGGGACGGTAGATAGGGTTTCTTCCCATCTGTACTCTCAGGTCTGGGATTGTGCCTGGAGAAACAGGAATAATGAAGTCTCCTTGTAAAGACAAAGTGAGTCGGTGTGTGGCAAGGGGTAGCGTTACCTTGTAGAGCAATAGCTATCTGTCTCGATTTCTTCCTTGGTCTGTAGTCGCTGTCTGCAAGAAACGGGTTGCTAGGGAATAACTCCTTAGACCCAATGAACCTTGGCATTCTGTCACAGGTACCCTAAGTAAACTGGGGTGCCTCTTCCTTCTTCATGCTTCCATGGACACCAGTCATCCCTCAGGACTCCTTTGCCAGCCTTCCACCTTCTAGCTCTTCCTTAATGAGCCTAGGATGACAGTATTTCCAAGAATACAGGCTGACTTCCAAGTTACCTGTTCCCGCTCTTATTTCCCTCTTTCTCCTTTGCACTCAAGTCTTCTAGTCCCTGAAATGTGTGAAATAATAAAAGTACTCTATTCCCCTTCTTGTGCGACTGAAAACAAAGCTTCCTTAAAAAGCAAGCAGCTTGAAGAGCTAGATTGGCTGACTAGAAATTTGGATTTTGCTGTGTCGTTCTCTTTTCTCCCCTTTCTGCTGATGCGACTTTGTCTATTCATAGTTTGGAAGCTGATAAGCACATTCGAGTGTTGTAGGGAATGGACGGTTTATATGGTTACACCACAAAGATGCTGCACCCACTCCAGGCGTTTCAATCTCCAGAATGCTATGCTGGAATGTCCTTAGAGCACTAAGATAGTGAGTGACTCTGGGTGCTAAGATAGAATCAGTGTGTTAACCCAAAATTCCTAGAATCTTCAATCTTTACTTAACAAATGAAGACCAAGACTTGGGGATATTAAAAGATTTCTTCAAGACCTTGCAGCTTGATAAATGTGAAGCTTCACTCTAGTGGATTAAAATGCACTGGATGGACATCACAAGACCAAGGCTTCACTGGGTCAGTGCACGGCTATCAACAAAGCCCTCTCCTTCTGAGGCGCAGTTCTAAAGCACTGTTGCTGACTTGGTAGAGATGGTTTTCAGGTCTCTTCTGTAATCACCTCCATACAGCTGGCATTTGATATTGATGGACACATGCAAACACATCTGCATTTTCTGGGCATGAAAACCACCACTCTAGGCACATCTCATCTCTTTGCCAGGGGCCCGTGCGATAAATGATTAGCCAGTATCTTCTTCCTAGGCATGAAGGGACTGGAGATATTTGAAGCACTATTGGAATAGAAATTGGGGAAGATGTGGGCTGCCTGTTGAGAACAGATAGAACAAGATGGCTACCAGGTACAAAGAAGGGAACTCACTAATTGAGAAACCATTAGCAGCACCAATAACTCAGATCTTTCCCCTTGAGAGCACTGTACTCATCATTGAACCAAAGTCAAAAAGAGGGGTCTACTGACCCTCTAATGCTTGTGAAACATTTTTGTGTGCACATCTGAACATTTATGAGTACGGGTACACATGCATCCACACAGACACAGAGGCTAGCATTGATCCACATTAACAGATGTATAGCCATGTCCTCTCAATTGAAGCATTCCTTACTGGAAGGATGCTCCTTAAGACTCAGGAAGTAAAGAAAACTCACAAGTCTCAGAAGGCTACTAAAACTTACAAGGGGCAAAAGATTCCATTCCAAGGTTGTATAAGCACTGAAAGTCACTGGACAGAGAAAACACTCTGACTGAACATACCAACTGAAAGTACTACAGGAAGACCTAAGGATTCAGCTTTCATAAGATGTTACCCACAATAGGGTGGACTATTCAGAGATGCAATTGCCTTTGACATGCCATGCTCTTGTAAGTAGTCTGTAAACAGAGGCTGCTTATTCATTTCAAATAATCACACAGAAACTATATTAATTACAAAACTGCTTGGCCTATTAGCTCAGGCTTCTTATTAACTAGCTTTTACATCTTTTTATTTTTTATTGAGTTATATATTTTTCTCCACTCACATCCCTACCTCTCTCCTCCCCTTCTATCCTCCCCCATGATCCCCATGCTCCCAATTTACTCAGGAGATCTTATCTTTTTTCTCCTTCCCATGTAGATTAGATCCATATATGTCTCTTTTAGGGTCCTCATTGTTGTCTGGGTTCTCTAGGATTGTGAATTGTAGGCTAGTTTTCTTTGCTTTATGTCTAAAAGTCACTTATGAGTGAGTACATATGATATTTGTCTTTCTGGGTCTGGGTTACCTCACTCAATATGACATTTTCTAGATCAATCCATTTGCCTGCAAATTTCAAGATGTCAATATTTTTTTCTGCTGTGCAATACTACATTGTGTAAAAGTACCACATTTTCCTTATCCATTCTTTGGTTGAGGGGTATTTAGGTTGTTTCAAGGTTGTGACTGTGACAAATAATGCTGCTGTGAACATAGCTGAACACTTGTCCTTGTGGTACAATTGAGCATCCTTTGGATATATACCCAAAAGTGGTATTGCTGGGTCTTGAGGAAGGTTGTTTCCTAATTTTCTGAGAAATTGCCATACTGATATCCAAAGGGGCTGTATCAGTTTGCACTCCAGCAATGGAGGAGTGTTTCCCTTACCCCACATCCTCTCCAGCATAAGTTGTCTTCAGTGTGTAGTGAGGAGCTATGGACAGGCCTGCTTTTCATCCTGCCCGGCTCCCGCATGGTTAGTTTTACACCCGAAATAATTACATGGAAACTGTATTCTTTTAAATACTGCCTGGCCCATTATTTTCTGCCTCTTACTCACATCTTGATTAACCCATATCTAATAATCTGTGTAGCACCACAAAGTGGTGCCTTACCGGGAAGTTTCTAGCGTACATCCATCTTGGGCTGGAGCTTCATTGCGTCTGGCCTCTCTCTCAGGAGAAGCACGGTGGTCTGCCTAACTTAGGAGAGGCGTGGCATCTTACTGAGCCATCTACCTCACTTCCTTCTTCCTGTTCTGTCTACTCCACCCACCTAAGGGCTGGCCAATCAAATGGGCCAAGGCAGTTTCTTTATTGAAATCAGCACAAACAGAAAACTCTCCCACATCATTTCCCCTTTTTCTGTTTAAACAAAAAAAGAAGGCTTTAACTTTAACATAGCAAAATTACATGTAACAAAATAGTTATCAAGTAAGAATTACAGTTACAATATTTATATCTACTTTAAAAGTATCATAACTAAGGAAAAACTATAACTATCTATCTATTCTTCAACTCCATCAAAGACTCCAGAAAGATATAATATTACCTAAGTAAACAAGAAATAAGCAACTTCCAAACTCTAGAAATCACAGAGACATCTTGCTACCTGGACAGTCACCCAAAGTTCTTTTGTACTGTTGGGGCATCCATCTTCGGCCTACAGGCCCATAAGTATCCAGCAGACATTTCTATGCAGCAGGAAATTTCGAAGGCAGTTCAGTCACTATCTGCTGTGTCCTTCAGAATGTCTCACAGACTCTTTCTTGAATCAGGAACCCCGAAAGATCATCTTACATTTAGGCAAGTTCAGCAGTCCTCTCTCTTAGGGTTCTCTGTGTCCAGTCTATGCATCAGTCCAGGCAAGAGCAGTTTCTTGTCCAAATGGCTATCAAACTCCATAAGGAGCCTCTTCGATGCCCATTTTCCTCTTGAAGTAGCTAGTGCTGCCAGGAGCAGATATGTCTCATTGTCATGAAAAGCCTTAAGTTATTAAAACATTTAAGTGGAATATTCTGTAGTCTTTGAAAGATATTAGGAATGCCTATCTAACTAAAATATATCTCTATATATCTAGAAAATCTAACTAACATGACTAAAAGCTTTACTATTATCGACGATTATCCATTAACAACCTATATTTCCTAATAATACATTACATTTTTAAAAGAACTACACAATCACAATACATATCAGAAATACATATAACAAGATTGACCTTAATATCATTAACCAAGATTCACAACAATCCAACTTACTTATATCTATATCATCTCCCCCTTTAAATGTAAAAGAACATTTATAAACAATATTTGGGAATATGGGCGCAGTTATCTCTCTCCAAACTGCTTCCTGCTGAATGGGGACGCTGTTAATCAGATCTTTCATGGTGTAACCTGTGTGCCAGGTTCATCTCAGTCATCAGTTGGGTGAAGTAATTTTCTGAAGGTGTTCACAGCAACTTTTCAGGAGGGCGTGGTCTACCATACCATATTGGGATAGAAGCAATCCACAAGGTCTCATTTTCTGTAAAAACAAAAGAAACTCCTTTCCAAAGCATCATGTCCTTAGATCCAAATTTTAAAGTCAAGGTATTTTCAAAATATCTATGTTGGATTAGTTCAGCAGCATTTATAAGCAAATATCTTTTAGCAGCTGTTGCTCCTTCCTCAGCATTTAAACAATTCAACGAGAGCATAATAGCATACAGTATCAAGATTTTCTGTGTATTTTCCATCTTTGTGTGGCTTTATTTTAACCTCTATTTCATTTATTTTTACTTTTACTTTTTTGAGACAGGTTCTCTATATATCTTTGGCCTGGGATAACTCTTTAGACCAGGCTGTCCTTGAACTCTCAGAAATCTGTCTGTCTCTGCCTCCCAGGCATAGGGATTAAAGGCGTGTGCTACCACACCTTGCAGTCACAGAGGTCAATCTACCTCTACCTCCCAAGTGTTGGAATTAAAGGTGTGTACCACCACACTCAACTACTCTCTTTCTTTACTTTTAAGAACTTTAACCTTCAGCCTGTGTATATTTTTAGCACACTATAAGTCATTTAGAGGTTTTCTTTGTTTTTGAATCTCTCTTTATCTTTCTCTCTCTTTTTCTGACCACACAAGCCTTTAAATTACTGAGCAATATGGGTAGGATTAAAGCCGTGGCTTTGACAGCTAGATCCAGCCCATTCCTTAGCTTTTCAGCCTCATGGCGGAGGTACCGGCTATAGCCTTGTTTATCACCACAACTCTGTGGCGGTTCAAGGTCCCTGCCAGCAAGCAAGCTGCAACAGTGTTAAACAACACTCAAAAGCTCCATAGTCAGGACCGCCTGCTTGAAAGAGTCAGAGTTTGCCCTGGTGGGACGGCCAAGAAAGCTGGCATTTTAAAACGGCACAGCTTTTTTCCTGCTGTGGCTGAAAACCGAAAAGCACGCAGTTAATTTTCATCAACACCGTTTAAGTGTTTCGTAGCAGGACCTCTTAAAAGAGCTGCACGGTTTTGCAGCTAAAGCTGAGTCAGGAAACCTCTCTTAGATGAGAGCGCTTGCTAGCCTCGAGCAAGCAGAGCCAAACCCGAGAAATTGCTGCGACCAAGAAAACATTCTTTACTCTATTCTTTCCCAAGCTTTCTCAAGCTTTCTGTGGATTCAGCCATCCACGTTGAGCGCCATTCTGTAGTGGGGAGCTATGGACAGGCCTGCTTTTCATCCTGCCCGGCTTCCGCATGGTTAGTTTTACACCCGAAATAATTACATGGAAACAGTATTCTTTTAAATACTGCCTGGCCCATTATTTTCTGCCTCTTACTCACATCTTGATTAACCCATATCTAATAATCTGTGTAGCACCACAAAGTGGTGCCTTACCGGGAAGTTTCTAGCGTACATCCATCTTGGGCTGGAGCTTCATTGCGTCTGGCCTCTCTCTCAGGAGAAGCACGGTGGTCTGCCTAACTTAGGAGAGGCGTGGCATCTTACTGAGCCATCTACCTCACTTCCTTCTTCCTGTTCTGTCTACTCCACCCACCTAAGGGCTGGCCAATCAAATGGGCCAAGGCAGTTTCTTTATTGAAATCAGCACAAACAGAAAACTCTCCCACATCATCAGTGTTTTTGATCTTGGCCATTCTTATAGGTAAAAGACGAAATCTCAGAGTTGTTTGATTTGCATTTCTCTGATGGTTAGGGATGTTGAACATTTCCTTAAGTGTCGTTCAACCTTTTTAGATTCCTCTGTTGAAAGTTCTCTGTTTAATTTTTTATTGGATTATTTGTTCTTTTGATGAGCAATTTCTTAAGTTCTTTGTATATTTTGGAGATCATCCCTCTGTCTGCTGTGGGGTTGGTAAAGATATTTTCCCATTCTCTAGGCTGCCATTTTGTCTTGTTGACCATGTCCTTTGCTTTACAGAAGCTTTTCAGTTTCAGGAGGTCCCATTTATTAATTGTTTCTCTCAGTGTCTGTACTACTGGGGTTATATTTAGGAAATGGTCTCCTATGCCAGTGTGTTCAAGAGTACTTCCCACTTTCTCTTCTATAAGGTTCAGTGTGGTTAGCTTTATGTTGAGATCTTTTATCCATTTGAAATTGAGTTATGTGCATGGCAATGGATATGGATCTATTTTTTATTCTTCTACACGTTGATATCCAGTTATGCCAGCACCATTTGTTGAATGTTTTCTTTTCTTCATTTCATTTTTTTTTTGCTTTTTGTCAAAAATTAGGTGTTCATAGATGTATGAATTGATACTCAGGTCTTATTTCAGTTGCATTGTTCCTCCTGTCTGTTTTTGTGCCGATACCAGGCTGTTTTCAATATTGTAGCTCTGTAGTAGAATTTGAAGTCAGGGATTGTGATATCTCCAGAAGTTCCTTTATTGTACAGGATAGTTTTGGCTATCCTGGGTTTTTTTCCCATATGAAGTTGAGTATTGTTCTTTTGAGGTCTGAGAAGAATTTTGCTGGGATTTTGATGGGCATTGCATTGAATCTGTAGATTACTTTTGGTAAGATTGCCATTTTTACTATGTTAATTCTACCTACCAAAGAGCATGGGAGATCTTTCTATTTTCTGGCGTCATCTTCAATTTATTTCTTTAAAGATTTAAAGTTTTTGCCATATAGGTCTTCTACTTGTTTGGTTAGAGTTACTCTGAGATATTTTATGCTATTTGTGGCTGTTGTGAAGGGTGATGTTTCTCTGATTTCTTTCTTAGCTCATTTATCATCTGTGTAAAGAAGGGCTACTGATTTTTGTGCTAACTCTTACATCTTAAATTAATCCATTTCAATTAATCTGTGTGTTGCCATGAGGCTGTGGCCTACCGGTAACTTTTCTGTGTGTTCTTCTCCTTTGACAGCTACATGGTGTCCCTTTGACTCTGCTTATTCTCTCTATAGATATAGAGAGATCTCTTCCAGCCTCGCCATATTCTGCCTTGTCATAGGTCAAAGCAGTTTTATTCATTAACCAATAAAAACAACACAGATACAGAAGGACCTCCCACATCAGTAGTCCTTCACTCATCCAACTGTTAGTAAACCCAATAAACTCAGTGGTTCACTAAGATGGATTTGGATAGTCATTTCTTTGGCAAGTCATTGGTTCATCTAGCATAAATAGATTCATATTCATGATCCCTCAAGAAAAGCCACATAACAGAAGACATATTAACCATCAACCTGATTCTAAGACATGCTTTAAAAGTAATAACAAAATGTACTTTTGGATCCTCATGCAACCTTCTTTCCATAGATGATTTTAGAATGCTGTGATCACTAACGGCTTCATTAGCTAAAAGGTAGAAATACAGTAAGTTGTAGGATAGAAATTTGTCTTAAGTATTAAATCTTACAGAGTCAGGTCCTGAAAGAAAGGTTTAAAAGTCAGAGCAACCAATATTCAGGCAGCCAAGCTGAGGAGTTGTCTATGCTAAGGCTCTACAACAGGACTGCAAAGGGAAGGCTGTTGGAGAGATCTCTCACGGGCTGGGCCACTTAGAAACTTCTCAGGTCTACCTCCATTGATTTGCTGTTGTGTATTTGTTGTGTGGTTGTGGGCTTGCTTGCTGTGGTCAACAGGTGATGAGGTAGCTGACCAATCCCTTGTCTGAGGGGCGTGACCGCTCCAGGGCACAAAATACCATTAAAAGATCCATGCTTGGGTAAGCTTCACCCTCTCGGTTCCCTGCTCTTCACTGGAACCCTGGCTCTGTAAGTTTCTCCCATTTCCTCCCTTTATTAAAGCTGATTATTTCAGATAAGACTAGTTTGGTTATTTCCCATTGCCAGCTACAAACAGGGATAATAGGGATAATAGGGAGAGACCTAGACACATGGCAGAAGATGACTAGGATGGGCTAGAACCCACAGTCACTCTGATTGTGACTGTCACCACCAGTCAACCACAGCAACTCCCAGGGAGCTGTAGTTACCATTCCACTCTGACCTTCCAGCTTCTCACATCTCTATTGTCTAGACCCAACCCAGCCACAAGGGAAGTTCCCACTTAACCATGTGGTTCAAGCACAAATCACCAGAATGGTCCAAAGTCTATCTGATAAAATCTTGAAAGAACGGAAGAAAAAAACACACTGGAAAAATCATCACCAAAATAAAGTCTTCAGATTAAAACAACACAATAAAGAGTGGATGATAGTTTTATAAAAATCCACACTTAACACATCTTGGTGGAATTTCCAAGCATGTGATCATAATTAGATGTTTGTATGTGCTCTCAGAAGCAATAAATCACATAAAAACAATGATGGCTGTCTCGAAGCACTTTGTCAGAAATGATACAGTGGATCCATGCCTTCACAGCTCTCATGCAAAATGACAGAGAAGCTCAATTCTATACCCCAGTGCAAGGGCAAAATAAAGTCATTTAGAAATGCAAATAGCAAGGTACCTAGAAGCTTGTTTTCAATGTAGGCGTTCAGCAAAAGGCAGAGGAGATTTTTTTAATATCATAGAAAGTCTAAAAAAAAAGAATATGTGAGATACTTGAAATGTGTTATCTACCCATGTATCAGAGAAGACTCTCCCAAGAGAATGGCTGTCAGTAAGACTTGACAAATTGGAATGACCTGTTTGGATGTGAACAGGAAGGCAGTGGATCCTACAATTCTATCTTTACAAGGTGCTGGCACACTCTGAGCTGAGAAAAATGGTCAGCAACAGAAGTTTTTAAAAAAAGTTTCATAAATACATATTCAGAAAACTCTTTTAAAAGCCATTGCTAAAACATAAAACCAACTGAAATCAGCAAATGGTAATAAAAGAAGCATTTGATCTAGATGTTGAAAATATTCTGTTAAATAATGAATAGACAACAAAAATTCAACCCCAGTATATTATTGAGTCTTCATTGAACAAATTAAGATAAAAATATTAGTACATATTTATTTCTGTTTCTATTCTGCTTTTATTATGTACAGGCACATCAAGTAAAATGACTAAAATAACAATTATCAAAAGTCATGGAGAAAATATATGTGTGTGTGTGTGTGTGTCAAATATACATATATGTGTGTGTATATATGCATGTGTGTCTGTGTGTGTGCTTATTGATACCTTGATAGTTGCATTTCTGAACTATGTATTTTTCCTCGTAAAAGGAAAATAAATATTTCTTAAATAAAATTTATGTATAATATAAAATCATATACAGACATATTTAATACAGAACCGGGTCAGACAAAGGTAAGTAACTCCACAAATGCTTATCAGAATGAGTGAAAGAAGTGAATTGCTTAGAATTAGGGACAAAACTCACCATAATGAGGACAAGCAGAAGCAGTGAACGTTTAATGTCTCTTAGACCTAGGAACTAGAACCGAGGTGTAGGCGGTTTGGTTTTCATTCTAAGCACTTCTACATTATCACATTTTCATCACAACTGTGCATTACTTTGTTTTTTTAAATGAAAGCAAATGATCTTGATTCCTGTAGAATAGCTTTGTGAGAGAATTATTTAGTTGCTTTTAGGAAGCACATTTATAATTTAGTCACAAAGAAAATCATATCTGTGACTTATTCTCAAATGCTTAAGAAAAATATAGTGTATGAATGTAAAGACAGCTTAAAAAGACAACCTTAAAGGATTCTGAGTGAAATCTTTTATGCAAGAATGCCTTGTAACTTGCAACCTCCCAAAAACGTGAAATGATTTCTAAGTATATAGTAGAATAAGTAAAATAAAATAAGAACAAAATTTTAAAATCATTCAAAACATATTAACAAGACATAGTGACATCTTAACTTGTCAAGAATATAATTTAGAAAACCATCTACCATCTTTGTATAGTCTTCACTCCTTAACTATAATAAAACCAGGAATTTGGGGCATGATTGACAACAATTAAATCTGGGACTATAAAGAAGAATGATGAAAGGGAGATCAGAGAGGGAAGGGGGCTGAGAGAAAAAGCAAGTGTACCCTGGGGTATGGAAGAGAAAGAAAGAAGCGATAACGGGAAAGAGAAACTTAAGTGTGGCATTGGTTCCCACAGCTGTAGAGAGAGTCTAGGACAGGAGGAAAAAATGGAAAACATCACTGTGCTGGGCGGCTTTGTCAACTTGGCACAAACCTAGGCATATCAGGGAATCTTCATTGAGAAAATGTCCCCATAATATTATTTTGTAGGCAAAAAATATAGGGCATTTTCTTACTTGATGATTGATATTGCAGTACCCAGCCAAATGTGGATGGTGTTACGTCTGAACCAGTGGCTCTGACCACTGCAAGAAAGCAAGCTAAGAAAGTCACCAGGAACAAACCAATAAGCAGCATTTCCTCCAAGGAGTCTGCTTCAGTTCTTGCCTCTAGATTATTGCCTTGAGTTCTTGCCCTAAATTCCCTTCCTGATGGACTGTGATCTGAAGTACAAGCCAAATAAATAAACCCTTCTCTCCCCAAGTTGCTTCTGGCATAGTGTCTTATCAAGGAAGCAGGAACCCTAACTAACAACGAGCACTACAAAGAGACACGAATCCCAGAACATAGTAAAGGAAGTTCGTTTTAACAAAGAGAAATTTATGGTCAACGTTTAACTAAAGTGTAAGAGTGGGAGGGTGGCAGCCAGGCTATAAACTAGGAATGAGGGAAGGTGGAGAAGTGACAGTGGGACAGATGCAAAAAATGATTAAAGACAAAGGGACCTTTGTCACTGGCTACTTTTCTCCTCTATGAAAGAGCACCTGACGAGAAATGGCTTTAGGGACTCACAGGTTTATAGCATGGGAGGTGTGGAGGAGGAGCTTGCTGTGGTGGCCGCAGCAGTTGAAGGTTGCTTGCTCACATTGTGGCAGACCAAGAAGCAGAGAGAGAACTAAAATCGGAGCTAAACTTCGAGGTCCACCTCCCATCAGTGCACTTCCTCTGGTTAGGCCCCATCACAAAAAGGTTCCAAAACTTCCAAAAAAAAAAAAGAAAAAGGCACCACCAGCCAGGGATCATGTGTTTAAATATATGAGCTAATGAGGGACATTCGTGCATATGGTGACATGTTCTCTCATGAGAATTCTACAGAGTGGAATGGTTGTATGTGTTCGTTATGGGTTAAAAATAAAATCTTGGTTTCTGAACATCCTTCTTAAGTCTCTTCTACTGTAATCCACCTCAGTTGCAGGACTCATTTGCGACACTGGCTCAGAGAGAGTGTTGGCGCAAAGATTTTACGGCCCATTCTGCTTGTCTTCCCTCCTTGGAACCCAATCTGGAAACACGGCATCAAGGTCTCAACAATGAACCAGGAGACACAGATTTGGAAGAAAACTGAACATAATTCTTAGAAGAGATTGTAAGCATCTTTTAAATCTGTTTCTCCAAATGGAAAACAACTCATTTATTATGGAAATAGTTTCACCAAGATTATTTTATTTGACCTTTTAGTTAGAGGTCTAACTCATTGTTTTGTTTGTTTTACCTTTAAAAACTCTTGGAGCTTTTCTGAGATTAATATTATTCATTGCATGAAACAGTAAACAAAAACATATTCAGTGAAAGATAAAGAAAAATATTGTTGAATTAAAGCATATATGTTGCTTTATTCTTAAAGACTATTCCCAAACAAGTAGAGTTTTCTTATCCATTTTCTAATATAATTCATGACAATGACTTTGGATCCTCAAGGTATAAAAGATAGCAAAAGCAAGAGAAATTTCAAAGCATGCCCAATCAGTAGAAAATGTAATCCCAGTATTGCAAAATACTTCATCAGTTCTACAAAGGTGGCCCTAGCCAAGCCACGTTCATAAACTGTGCCAAACTGACTTAAGACAATCAATGTTGCTCTTAAGAAAGTCCTGTATAATTTGAATTCTGCCCTTGAAAGATCCTTTACTCGATTTCAGAAGGGGTGATAGATATAAAGAACACAACTGGCAATCGCTAGACAAAAAATTCATGTCACACATTTTAAGACAACGAGGAGCAGAAGGAGGGAGAACATGAGAAAGAAAGTCAGGACCGTGAGGGAACCTTCATCTGGCAATTGATGGAGATAAAGACAGAGCCACACATTGGTGCACCGAACTGAGCGCCCAAGGTCCAAATGAGGAGCAGAAGGAAGGAAAACATGAGCAAGGAAGTCTAGACTGCGAGGAGTGCTCCCACCCACTGAGATGGTGGGGCTGATCTATTTGGAGCTTACCAAGCCCAGCTGGACTGGGACTGAAAAAGCATGAGATAAAACCGGTCTCCCTGAACATGGCGGACAATGAGGACTGCTGAGAAGCCAAGGACAATGACACGGGATTTGGACCTTACTACACATACTGGCTTTGGGGGTGGGGGGGCTGGCCTGTTTTGGATGCTCACCTTCCTAGACCTGGATCGAGGTGGGAGGAACTTGGACTTCCCTCAGGGCAGGGAACCCTTACTGCTCTCTGGACAGGAGAGAGAGGGGGAGTGGAGGAGGGAGGGGGGTAAATGGGAGGCGGGGAGGAGGCAGAAATTTTTAATAAAAATAAAAATAAAAAAATCATAATTGAAAAAAGATTTATTTTCTTATCCTAGAGCAAAATATCTCTCTCTCCTTCCCTCTTTCTCCCTCTCCCTCCCTCTCCTTCCATCTTCCCCTCCCTCTCCTCCCTCTTTTCTTCCCTCCCTTTCAGCATCTGGCTCAGCAGGAAACATAGAACAAAATATTCTTTATCAGAATGTCTTCTCAATCTTCTTTTCCATCTCAGTTTTAGTCCTGGGGAAATAAAAGCAAGCCACAGCTATACCATTTCTAAGCCTAGAGCTATTTCATTTTTATTCAAATACTTTAAGCTTCATAAAGTATATGAAGCTATATTTTCAGACTTCAAAAAATATAGCAAGTAGGTCTTTTCTCGGCATCATTTAATATTCGACAACTTCTTCCTAAATGATTTTGCCATCTGAATATAGTCTTTATTATAGAGTTTCTCTCTAGTTGGGTGGGGTTCTTTGAGCTTGCTTTCACTACATAATTTTAAACTCATTCTTTGAAGCACAGAAAGATGACTTTTTTGTTGCTGACAAGATAGGAAATAATTCTTTCAGATCCATTATGTTCAAGAACCATATATTTGTGCCAATACCCAGGAGTGAAATGCTTTTGAGAAATAGCATGTTTGGTAATAGCACATTCCAGAAGTAATAGGGGAGACAGTACTTGGAATGCTATTACATGGCTGCCTATATCTCTTAATCAAGTTCACGTTTACAGTTTGAAAGTCTGTCCTTCCATGACTTCTTCCTCAAACTGACGCTTTTCCACTGTCTTTGGTCTATTTTGCTATCTGGCATGGTGTTTTATAATGTTTTCTATGCACTTAGATTATTCTGAGAATATCTAATTCATCCTCATGCTCCCCAGGCCAAGTTCAGTATCTGGATTCTAATATATATATACATATATATATGTATATATATATTATATTAATATATAATAATATACATAACCCAGATATATGTTATTGTATATATCTGGATTCTAATATATATATAGAAAATCCTATGGAGAAGGAACTAAACATTTAATCTTTTTTCCCAACTCCAGCTCTGCCTAATCTGGTTGTCATTTGTGTGAAGGCACCAGAGCATGAGGACAGTGGTTCTCAGCATTCTCCAATACCCACCAGACAGAAGCAACCATCAGGCTTGTTCCTACCACATTCCCTGGTCACAGATCTATGTGGCCAACATGACTTACTGTGGAGAATTTAAAATGCAATAGTACTTCAGATGCAGGCTTCACCTCCACTCAGCCTTCTCAGTTCAGAAAATCTAGGCTATAGAGAAAGAAAAGTCAAATCACCATTCTGTGACCAAACAAGATGTCATGGCAGGTGTTCTGTTCACCCTACTAGGTATGATATATAAAATCAAGGAGTTGGTTCACATAAATCAAACTGTTAATATCTAAGACGCTTGATGCGGCCATTTTTGCAAGGCTTGATCAAGCAGCTTTCTTTATGATGTCAAATTTGTCAGGGTCTTATATATCCCAGGCTGACCTTATTGTTAAAGACCTTGAACCTCCAATTTTTCTGCCTCATTTCTCAGGTGCTGGGATTCTAGGCAGACACCACCATGTCCATTTTATGGTGTGCTGGGGATCAATTCCAGGTCTTCGCGTTGGTAGACAAGTGCCCTAGTAACTGAGCTATAGCTGCAGCCTCCCCACTTGCTATTTTTATTTGCCCGTAACTGGCACACTGTTCCTCTAAGGCCTCTTTACTCAAGTTCTCACGAACTAGAAACAGCCTCCTTATATGGCTTTTGACACAGGAAGACTTGCCACATCTATCTATTGTTTGAAATTCACTTCCTTTAATCGGTTATAGGCTCATCAGGTTAAATACACTCTTTATTTAGCATATATTGAATATCTACCACACACCATTAACTACACCATGCCTGTGCCTTAGCAAAGATCCGGGAGCATTCCTGCAATTCACAGTCCAGGGGTCCTCAACCTGAGGGTCATGATCCCAGTGGGAGTCACATATCAGATTTTCTGAATACCAGATATTTACATTACAATGCAAAACAGTAGCAAAATCACAATTATTAAGTAGCAATGAAATAACTGTATGACTGGGAAGTGGCCACAACATGAGGAACTGTACTAAAACCTCAGAGCATCAGGAAGGCTGAGAACTGCTGCTCTCCACCCTTCTCTTCTTCCTTTCTTTTCCTTCCAGCTCTTAGTCACCCTCCAAGGTATCAAGCCTGCTTCACCCACGCTTCTGCCTCACCACCTACCCCAAGACTACAACAGGTTCTCATCTTCTAATTTCCTGGAATCAGTATACCTTGCTCGACCAGGGAACCTCTAACATCACCTTAATTAAACTGAACTATATGAAAGCACTTCTCATAGGTCAAAACCTAACACAGCAACCATCATGCTCTTCTCAGCTAAGGAGATGGAAAATGCAACAGTACGGACTTCCTACTGATGCTTTGGAATAGGCAATGCTGACTTGGCTGCCCAAGAAATTTCAAATAGTTGGGTGCCAGTTTTGAAGCAGGTCTCTGGTTTCGGTCCAAGGGACACTGCCGTTGTTCCTTCAGTAATCTTTATCAAGACCTTAGGAGAAGTCATGTGGGCCAACAGAATACAAAGCCACAAAGTTGGAAAATAGAGTGGCGACATTGTCCTATGTTGAAATTAAAATTAATTTTAAAATATCTTGACCAAAATTCTATCTTGTCAGATGGAATTCAAAAACCCATGCATACCCCTCTCCAGGTCCATTTAATGGGGTAAGAATAATGGGTTCCCAGGGAAGTAGTAGTTTTGTAAGTTGAGGGTGGGTACTAAAAAGTTTAAAGAATAGTTGGAGTAATTCCATTGCTGTTGGGGAAGGGAGGCAGCAGGGAAGGTGACCAGACAGGTTTCCAATCCAGCCTGCAGCGCCAGCCGTGTAGGTGAGATCAAGGAGTAGACTGTACAGGAGGTGAGCAAGGACCATGCTGCTTCAGCGCCTCCATGTGAGTTCAGTACTGCTGTGACCACTCTGAAAGGGACCCCTGGGCTGCAGGCAGTCTTAAGGATTGAGAGCAACAAAAATAAATGAAGACGTTTCTCCCTAGGGTTTTTTAAAAAAAAAAAAATATGAATTGTAGAAACAAGTACAAGGAAGGGGATAGAGCTCACAGACTTCAGGGATGGGCCTCCTAGTGCTATGCTGCTGAAGTCTACATCGTATCAGACTGCACTCGAAATGCTGATCTCTTTACCCGTGGATTAGAGCAACTCTCAGACCTCATCAGAGAAGTGTCTTCAAGCATTGAGCAGTGGTTAACATGGGAACTTGCACCTGATCAAAGGACAGAGAGTGGGTGCCAGTGGAATGCTCATCCACAAATAGACATCGAACATCACTCCTTCCCCAGGGGACAAAAAGATCATAAGAGCCAGTAGTCGGGAAGGACCGGAGTACAACAGTGCTTTCTGGAAACGCCAGGGCAGTGGCACTCAGGAGCTCATAGCAACTGTGGTTGCCTGCATCAGACCTGCACAATATAAAGGCAATCAGAGACCCATCATGAAGTAGGGAGGGTGTTCAGAAGGCCCCAGCTCCAGCCAAGAAGCTATTGACAGCTGATGATTTCTAAGAGCATCAGTTTTCTTTATGGGTGTGGTCTCTGGTAGGCTGACCACCATGCTCCAGTTAATGAGCTCACACACAAAAGTATATAGTTGGTATAACTTGGACTTTATGAGTTTTCTAAAAATAAATGCAAATAAATAGGATACAAAGTTTGAAGTAGGTAGAGTATAGATTGTGGCTCTGAGAATAATTAGGAGGAGGATTGGGGTAATATGATCAAAATACACCATTGTATGGGAGAGGTAAAGAACTGATGAAAATGCTATACTAAAAATAAATAAGAAGGGCAACATATATTGACAGAGGATTTTAAATGTTGTTTATATCAAGAGTTATGAAATATTTCAATTATCGACTGACCACAAGCGTTATCTTGAGCCAACAGTAGTCTGTGGCTAAACTATAGCTGGCAGAGTCCTTAGGCAATAAAAAAGGTCCCGTGCCAACTCTAGGGAAACCATAGAACCCCGGGATCGCCCTGTATGATACACCTCTGAGTAGTCAGACTCCCACAGAAGCCTTGACAACAGAACAGTGAGGCGTGATGCTCTAAGGACAAGGATGTAGGCAGAAATACTGGAGGATAGGTATCTGCAATACGTGGGGTATGCTTGAAGGAGTTTAGGCTGTTTAATCTGAAGGAAATGAGGCTCCGGGGAGCTGTGGGAGCTTTCTCACCATGATTGAAGGGCTGTCATGGGCACAAATGGAATTGACTTATTCCCGTGGATAGAGGGCTTATAAAGATCAAGGAACAAAGTCACAAGAGAAAGTAGAATGCAGTACAGAGTAGGGAACTTCTCAAGATAAAAGAGCTGACCAGAAATAGTGTGAGCCACTAGACCAATGGCTCTCAACCTGTGGGTCTCATTTCGACTCATAAGAGTAACAAAATTACAGTTATGAAGTAGTAACGAAATTATTTCTGGTTTGGGGTCACCACAACATGAGAAACTGTATTAAAAGGATGCAGCATTAGGAAGGTTGAGAACCACTGCACTAGAGGAAGTAAACGTCATGCCTTTGAAGGGCCCAGTCATCTATCAGTTGCTGCCCCCTGGAGGTGATGTGTGAATTCCTAAGTCTGAGGAGAACATTGCAATAGATACCCTTAGAGTTCTAAGTAGCCCTATTGTTTCTTGATCCTGACAAACTACAAACCAGAGTGATCAGTCTAAAACAAATCATTCTTTCTCAAGCCCCGTGTTATGTATGGGAAAACCAAGATAACTAGAGATGAGTGGAAAGGCCACGGGAACGGCAGAGTCTAGACCAAACCTCAGGCCTCCTTGAACATTGCTAATTTTGCTTCCCCTCTGAACTCAATACTTGCAAAACTGATCCTGACCCATTGCCCAACTTTATCTTTTAAAATAGTTGAGTCAGTATGAAAAATAAGTCTACAATGCACTTGAATACATTTCCCACATGCATGACTGAGAAAATACATTCTACTGGAAAATAAAAAAGACGTGTGTGTGTGTGTGTGTGTGTGTGTGTGTGTGTGTGTGTTTGTATGTGTGTGCCAAATATCCTCAGGCTGCCACTGTTCACATTTCTTAATATCTATGCACCATTCTCTGAACTAGTCTCATAACGACAAAAATAAACAAGACACTACCTCTTTCCAGGAGGTTCACTGTTCAATTGTTTAGGAGAGAAGCAAAGAATGCACACAACAATGCAGTGAATGAATGTTTGATAGAGACAAGCTTTATAAAGTGCTTAGAAAAAGGACATGCAGGAAAACTAGAGAAGGAATCACGGAACCTGTGACACTTGACTCTCAACTTGGGGTATGTAAAAAGGAGGCCTGGAAGAATAGAACATACTGTGATAGAGGTGGGAAAGATTAGACGGGACTTGGGGAGTCCCATGGGACTGAAACATTTCCATGGATATGATGGGGGTGGCTAGGACCATGTTAAAACCTGCGCTTAAGAATTCAAAATTGACCGCATACATAAATACTTGGTTACATACTTGTTTTTAGAGGATCACTGTGAAAGTTCTACTCAAAATGGGCATCATCATGATCATGTTAGACAAGGTTAGACCAGTAGTATGACTGATGCTCACTTGCTTATTGGTGGACTGAGTCTCTTTCCTACCTTACTAACAGCTTGACATTCATATTTCTTGGAAAAATCATAAAAAGAGAAAAGTAAAAACATCATAAATGTCTAAATCTCCCTTTCTTCCTTATTTCAAATGACAGCCAATATTTCAGTCCAGGGACAATGTCAGTATAACTTGCATGCCCATCACTGGTCTAGGCCATGGGAGACCTCAGCAAAGGTCTAACAAATTTACATTTTTTTAAAAAAAACACCATCATTTTTGAGAACTACAGATGAGATACTACAAAGGAAGATTATATTTTAACTTTAAAACAACTGAAGAAAAAATCATGTATTGGCAAATGATAATTACACATATACTTTTGAACGACAATGTTTATATGTATGTGTGTGCAAACATGTTACAAGATTAATTAAATTAATTAAATTAAACTCATTAACGTATTTATCCCCTCTCAAAATCATCTTTCTATGGCATGAGTGTTTAAAATCTACTTCTCTAGCGATTTCCAAATCAAAGTTACATAATTATGAATATGATCGCCTTTCTATGAAGTAGTTATCAAGAGCCTCATATCTCCCATTTGATGAAAACTTTATACCTTGCCCATATTCTCCCCCTTCCACTCACCTGCCCCTCCCAGTCTCCCACCCATCACCACTCTACTATCTGTATACATAAAACCATGGGATATTTTATTTTTTTAGTGTCTGGCTTATTTCACTTAGCACAATGCCCTAATTTTTCTCTAGCCGCTACCCTTAATACAATCTTCACCAATGGGTCTTCCTAGCCTAGCTTAGCATGGATATAGTTTGATCAATTTCTACTCTAGATGCTGATCTCTGTTGGCTAGTACCCATCAAAACAGTGCATTCCTTTGGTCACAATAAGTTATTTTGAGATAGTTGCCACTCCTAGTGAAGGACACAAGACACTAGGAAGCACTTACAGAGAAGAGACCTGCAGCCTCTTCCATGAATTTGTAGGGGAAGAAAGGGAGTGCAATGCCAGGAACTCAGGCAGCCATTCTCTGATCATGAAGCAAAGACTTTGCTAAGAATCAGCCCTTGTCAGAGCCAATTGGTAGAGAAAAGCCACCGCCAAAGGCCAGGTGTGAGTCAAGTTCACCAAGGGTACTTCCATCACCTGCTTTAGCCACACTCCTTCTTTTACCTCAACTAATCTGAATAAGATTCTCAGTCACCCACAACCCAAATCTCCTAAGAGATATGACTTCAGGAGAAACTGATGAGATGAAGTTATGATTTTACCCCATATGCCAATGTAAAAGGTTTTTGGGAGTTCATTTTTTCCCCGAAAATCACATCTGTATGATACCTTTCTAGATCTTTAAAGAGACCTTCAAAGCCCATTCCCCAGTCTCTGTACTTCCAATTTCCAATGTACTGTGAAATGTCTCTGGCATTGGCTGCAGCCAACAGAGTAGACATTCGCTCCCTGACTTCCTGTGTTACTGATTTGTAGGTTTCTAGTAAGCAACAGCAGTTTCATGCTTCTCTTTGGGTTTCCCACCGGCCCCATCTCAGGTCCGGTCACAAAGTAGCTGTCAATTCAGCTACTCAACATGCTAGCTAAATTGATAAGCATCTGTTCTCTCTGTTCTAGTGAGATAGCCTCCCAGGCTGAACATCAAGCTTGCAATTGTCTGGCTCTGTTGTGCTTCTCAAAACCCAATTTACAAATCATGAACTTCGTGAAATGTTTTCTTTGGAATCACGCACACACATGCGATAGGATGAGAATCCCAAGAGGAGCAGAACCAGGCACATATTTTGGAGAACAAGGTTAATATTTGTCTACGTGGTATTTTTAGGAACAAGACAGTATTAAGGGAAATTCTTCCATCTTATTTTATAGACATACAGAATAATGTCTTGTCAAGACTGAAATACAAAGGCAAACACAGAAAACCTCAACTGCTAGCGTCAAGGTTCTTCATACATAACAACAATAATGCACTTTCTCTGATTTAAAAGACCAAGGCAAAGACTATTGAATCAATTAACATACACTATCTCCTTTTGCTCGACAATCATTTTAGCTGTCATCAGAGAAAATCATGTCAATCAATTAGTCTGACTTCACATTGTCATCTTGAAAACTATTTGCAATGAGGAGAACAGAAGGAGAAGAAAGAAAAAAACTTTCTGCAATGTTTCCTGTGTGGCATTCAGTTTTGAAACTAGTTTGCCATTCACTTAATGGCCATTCTCCATTCATCACTCAATGGGCGCTCTTCAGTGATGGACACTGTATAGTGGTGAGCAATACAGGACTACAAAGGGGCAGATGACAAGAAGAATTGATGAGTCTTCGCAGAATATTGGTGGCAGGAGAGTGGGAACTGAAATGCTAAGGTCACTAGGTGACACGCCTCTAGAGAGGAGCTATTTTAAAGGCTGGACTATGGAAGAAAAGCATCCATGGAACAAAGATGGTGATGTCAGCAGAAAGAAGGATGGTATTGATGGTGCTGAGGTTGTCGTGGGCTGAGATGAGATCCAACAAGGTAGGATATTCTTCACTCCTTTTACAGACAAGGGCATTGAAGAACACAGAGCTGCAGTAAATTATGGTCCCAGAGCTGGAGTGCTCTAGATATAAGATTTAAGTTCAGACATAAGAGTCCGTGCTTTTTCCAGTGATAGTTCTACAGTGCTGAAAAGGACAAACTCAAGAGCATAGATCTTCAGCCAAATATTTGACTACCGTGACATTTATGTTAGCCATCAAAGCAGCACCTGAATAAAGGGAATAATGAAAATAGCAATAAATAATGTAGGGAGCAGTGATCACCTAGTTTTTCTATAGGCTGAGAGAAAGGGGCTGCTAAATCTTAATAGGAAACCACAAATGTGGGAGCATCAGTAGCAGCCTGTTATTTCTGCACAGTATTCTTCAGGTTATAGATTTGTCTCTTTCTCCAAACAACCTGAGTAGACTGAACAAACAAAACCACCAGACGGACATTTGGGGGTTTTGCTATAAGTGGAAAATTTAAAAACTTGAGGAAGAGGATGCTGTTGGGTGGGGGGGGGGCGTTGTTTTTGTTTGTTTTGTTTTTTTGTTGTCTGTTTTTGTTTTTGTTTTTTTTTTTGCCAAAGTTGCAAGTCAGGAAGAAACAAAGACTGATCCAGACTGCCTTAGCTACAAAATCTCTATCCTTTCCTCCCTACCTGTGGGATCTCTGTTCTGAAACAAGAAGCCAAGAATGGTAATCTGTTACTGACAGAGGAAAGAAGAGGAGCAAAAGACAGAGGGGAAAGAGGAATGAGGGGGGGGAGACAGAGGAGGAGAGGAAAGGGTGGAGAGAGAATACAAGGGGAGTGGAAAGGTGAGGAGGGGGAGGAGGAGAGAAAGAGAAAGGGAGGGGAGATGGGGTAGGGAAGGGAGGAGAGGAAAGAGCAGGAGAGGAGAGAAGAGTAAAGAGGGGGGAAGGGAGGGAAATGGAGAGGAGGGCAGAGGAGAGGAGAGGAGAACTCTTGTGTCAGAAGAATGAGATCCACTTTACAAGGGTGACTAGTGATAGTGAGCTGGGGAATGATTAACCAACATCCTGAAGCCCAACTTCTAGAATTGTTAATGCCTTGTATAACTCCGAAGTGTTCTATTGACATAAATCAGCAATATTAACAGGAGTTTATCTCTTTGGTCTTTAACTTCTAAGATCTTTCTAAAGCAGGTTTGTCTATTCTGATTTTAGGTGTGTGAATGTCTGCCTGCACGAACGTCTTTGTACTGTGTGTGCCTGGTGTCCATGGAGGACCGAGACGGCGTCACACTCCCTGGAACTGGAGTCACAGATGGTTGTAAACCTTTACATGGCTGCTGGACAGGGAATCCTTCTCCTCTGCCAGAGCAGCAAGCACTCTTAACCAACACTTCTTCTCACCAGCCCCACTGCTTAGGCCTTTTATCTACCAATTTAAAGAAGTAAAATGATTTCGACTTATTTTTGTTGTTTTGTCAAATGTAAATATTTCCAAACAATGGCAGAAGTTGCCTTTTGTGGTATTGGTGATACACCTGGAACTGTGTAAGCAATCTTCTCAAATCCTAGCAATATTGCTATCTACACTTTATATATTATAAATATGTATACAGATGAGAAAACTGAAACTTTATACTAAAAGTACATACCCAATGGAAAAAGATGGAAAAAGGCAAACTAGAAACCTGTCAAGGTTTTGGTCCACTGTTATTTTGGCCTCTGTCAAGGCGCATGCCACCATGCCAAGATGTCTGGGTTTAGGGTTTTTTTTTTTTTTTTTTTTTTTGGATGGGGAAGGTATTTTCTTTTTTGAAACAGTCTTTCAATGTAACCCAGGCTGGCCTAAAACTTACTCTGTAATCCAGGCTTATCCCATCCTCCTCCTTCACATTAAGTATTGGGATTATAAATGTGACTCAATGTGCTTAGATATTTCTGGAGAAAGACTAAATCAGGATCTGAGTGTGGTGATGCATACCTATAATCTCAGAACTTTTGAGGCCAAGGCAAGAGAATTAAAATTTCAATGCTATGGTGGACGACATAGGGACATTCCATCTCAAAAATATACAACAACAACAAAAATTTCAAAATTTATGTTGTCTCTCGGACACAGAGGTAGTCTTTTTTCCCCTCACAAACACTCATCAAAGGAAATTATGTATTTTAAATAAGTGAAAGGAACACTGAAGCAGAGTTGTAGACTTAAGAGATCGGGACTCTATCATTTGCAACACTGCTAACTTTCGCAAGTCCCATCCTACTCCCTCCATCATCACCTTCATCCACAGCCCCACCTGGATGATCTGGACCACTCCCCATCATCACCTTCATCCACAGCCCCGCCTGGACGATCTGGACCACTCCACATCATCACCTTCATACACAGCCCTGCCTGGATGATCTGGACCACTCCACATCATCACCTTCATCCGCAGACCCACGTGGCCGATCTGGACCACTCCACATCATCACCTTCATCCACAGCCTTGCCTGGACAGTCTGGACCATTGAACATCATCACCTTCATCCACAGCCCCACCTGGACGATCTGGACCACTCCACATCATCACCTTCATCCACAGCCTCACGTGGACGATCTGGACCACTCCACATCATCACCTTCATCCACAGCCCCGCCTGGACGATCTGGACCACTCCACATCATCACCTTCATACACAGCCCTGCCTGGATGATCTGGACCACTCCACATCATCACCTTCATCCGCAGACCCACGTGGCCGATCTGGACCACTCCACATCATCACCTTCATCCAAAGCCCCGCCTGGACGATCTGGACCACCCCAGCACATTCCCAATGAGTTTCTTGGTCTCTGGGTCTCCTTTTTCTGTCTACGTTTAAATCACAACCAGAGTGAAATGATCAGAGACCTAATTAATCACATCAATCTCCATTTAAAATCCCATAGTGGTTTTTAATTTTTCCTTTGACAATGACCAAAAATTCTTCACATTTAATTTTCAAGACCCAGTGTGCCTCTGTGTTAGGTGGGTACTCATTGACAAGTTCTCTCAGTCTTCTGATGCTCTCCCTTGCGACACTTACTAGAGATGTAATTAAATATGTAACTATGAAATTATTTGCCCCAAGTGTCTCAGGTCTATTGAGGCTATGAGTGCTGGCCTTCCATACAGAACAAAGCTTGTAACATTCTTAGCTGTCAGGTCCATAAATGGCTGGAGGCAGAAGGACATGAGGCTGCCAGGTTAGGAATACTAAATTTTTTAGTATTATAAAACTTTGAAGATTTCTAACCAATTTCCCCTGGAAAATTGTTGAGAGAATTTAGCACCAACTTGTCCATTTTTTTCTTCTGAAGGGCTCCAGTATATGTTGGAAGTTTCTAGAATGAAAGCCCCCTAGAGGCCATAAAAGTTCACTGAAAAAGTTAGTTTTACAGGGGCATTTCGAAGAACCCCTCTGACGCCAGCTTTCTGAGGCAGAAGTATAAACAGCTGTGAGCCATGCATACTTTGTGCCTCCCTAGGCCAAGAAAAGATGCAAGATTTCTAACACTCAAGTTGCAGAAGCTCCCGAACATCAGCTGAGCCTCGGGCCGTAGCTCAGAAAGATTTAGCAGCACTGAAGCAAAATCCAGGCAGAGCCTGGGATTTATTTCTAGAGACTGTCACAATACATAACCCGCTAGTGGATTTGCATAAACATCCATTTATAAGTTGTCAATATAAATACAATGGATGGGTGCGTGAGAGTCCATTTGCCCATTCATCTTGAGGAAGTCCTGGGCAGCTGCAGGAACACAGAGAGCTCTGTGTCCACTCATGGTAATCCAGACAGGGAAGGGGAAAAGTAACCAAATTAGGTCCAAAATACTGGGTTTTCTTTCAAGGCCCTCTGTGCACAGACATACCCCAGAGGCAGTTTTTTTTTTTTTTTAAGTGCACGTTCCATGATTGCCGTGAAATACTTCTCTAGCTTTAATAAAAGAGCCCTGATTTTGTAGATGAGAAAGGGCAAAGTTCCCTGGAATGGTGGACTAACTCACTTTTGGAAAATAAATTAATTTTGTTCATGAATAAACTTGGCTGCATAATTCAACCTTTTATTGTTTACTTGAAGCTAATATTCTAGTCCACTGAGTTCTGCTTCTGGATAAAGCGTTGGTTTCTGTGTTGGACTTACTTGTTGTGTATGTGGTGGGGGGGGAAGGGTAGACGGGAGGGTGGGTGAGTGTGGGCGGGTGTGTTCCCATGGGTGGGTGGGTGCAGGTGGAGGCCAGAGGTCACTCATGATTTTGAGGACAGGACCTCTCAGAACCTAGAGCTCACCTCCACACCTAGACTGGCAGGAGAAGATCTTACGGTTCACACTTCTCCAACACTGGGATCACATGCGCACACCGCTGCACCTGCACTTTTTATGTGGGTGCCGGGGATTGAAGCCATGTCCTCAAGTTTGCATAGCAAACACACTAGCAACTACGTTATTGCTCCAACACCCACACTTCTATGCTTGATAATTTTTCAAAGTCATATTTGGTTATATTGTGGGAAAATGTTTCCTTCTCTACAAAGAAATCTTGGGACTAATTTTCCCTGTGTACACAATACTGTCAAGTAAGTGAAGGGAGGGAGTCGTTTGCTTGGCTTTAAGGGCCCTCCCAGGCTTGTCCTCCGTTAGAGACGAAGTGAGCATACAGCCTCTTTTACAGTTTCACTAAAGCACTACCATCTCTGACCCTCACGCCAGAGGGCATCATGGGTTAACATTTGTTTTAGTTTGGAATCTAGGTACCCAATTTCAACTTTGCATAGCTTTGGGCTGTAGAGAAATCCAAATGTTTACATTTCCGTCTCTGTCACTAACCATAAAGCCCATTTTGACTTTTGCATGGACCCTTGTGATAAGGGTGAGTGAAATCCACAGAGCCCTGGCTGCCACAGCCCACCCTTATGTCACAGAGGCTACACCCAGGTTCCTCCAGGCTGACTTTCACTCACGGAGGGATGGATGCAACTGGAGGTCAAGTTACTGGTGGGAAGGGCCACCCTAACCATCAATCCATTAAGTGAGTTAGAAAGAAGTGGGACTAAGGGGCAGTATACCAGAGTTTGTAGTCAACTTAGTGAGAGATCTCTGGGGAGCCATTTGACCTGGCCGAGCCCAGAGTTTATTTGTTAAGAAATGAACATAGTTCTACATGCAAAATCGGTTGTCAGTACCATTGAGAAGCACGGTGTGCTCACATCCGGCACATGACAAAGCTTCACTGCGAAGCTGCAGTTATGTGGCTGGGCTACACCAGACCTTGATTCCTTGATAGCAAGGACTTTCACATTCAGCTGGGATCTCCACTACTTACCCGAGCCAGCAACCAGCACAAGGGAAGCTTTAGAGGAGCAGGTGGTAGATACTGTCTCTAGGAATGAGTGACCTCACTGTGTGCTTCAGACTCTAATAGTCTCCCTTCTTCTCCCTTCTTCTTACGATATTTGATACAGTAAGTTTTCTAGATATATTACTTAAACATATTGTGTAAACATGAGGACCTGAGTTTGATCCCCAGACTTATAGAAAAAGGCTAATAGCTGAACATCATGCCATGTGTTTATAATCTCAGCCCTTAGAAGACAGATGCTGGAAGATCCTTAGCCTGTCGAACTAGCTCACTTTGTAAGTGAGAAAGCCTGCCTCACAACATCAATGCTACCAAGAAATGGTATCCATGGTGACCATCTGGCTTACACATACCAACATAGATGCACAACCACACACACACATAAAGACACTAAAGTTCTGCCACTGAGTTAACATGAATGAAATCATTGTAGTTTGTTCTCTTATTACCCAGTGCACCCCTATACCTCTGGTTTCAATAAACCCCAAGCTAAAAAGTAGAATTCAGAGAAGCAATTGATGGGGAAGACTTATTGGGCCTGGCAATGCCGTTGACCTAGAGGATTGGCTGCCAGGGCCATGTGAGCAGAATAAAGAGAGAGAGAGTAGAGGCAAGGTGAAGCTATGTAGAATGGTTGTCATAAATGATGGATCCTGGGCTGCAGTTCCCTTACCTAACTAAGGTCAACTGTAAAGCACAATCTCAAAGAGCAGAAGAGAGCAACAAGGGCTTGATGCAAAGGACAAATGGAAGCAAGCAGAATGAATTGCCTTCTTGATGCTACTGCAACTCCAATCATGTCTCCAGAGAAGGACTAGTGCTCTTTGGATCCACCGGGATTCATTCCTTGGGGTGTGTCTTAGGGTGCTGTGTGCTACTGTGATAGAATGCCTGAGACCGGGTATGTTTAAATGAACAGAAATTTATTTCTTGTGCCAGCAAGCTAGCTTAGTGGGTAAAGACACCTGAGTTCAGTCATAAATCGACACAGTACAAGGAGAGAACCCACCACCCTACGGAAGCCATATTTAGATACAGGATAGATAGGTATGTGATGGAATATGATAGATGATAGATAGATAGATAGATAGATAGATAGATAGATAGATAGATAGATAGGTGATAGATAGATAGATGATAGATAGATAGATAGATAGATGATAGATGATAGATAGATAGATAGATAGATAGATAGATCGATCGATCAATAGACAGACAGACAAACAGATATAGATAGATAGATAGATAGATAGATAGATAGATAGATAGATAGATAGATGATAGACAGATCAATAGACTGACAGACAGACAGATAGAGATAGATAGATAGATAGATAGATAGATAGATAGATAGATAGATAGATAGATAGATAGATGAACATGGACAGACTGATGGACAGATACAGGTGTGCACCTACTATGGACACAAGCACAAACATATGCTTAGTAAATTCTGCTGAAGCTTGATTGTAAATCAGACTTTTGGTTCTCTGGGGTTCCATTCTGAGAAGACTCTTCTGGTGATTCCCACTTCACTGAGAATAGAATAAAACCTGTCCCCAGCTGTCGTGTTTCCTCTGGTTCAGCCCATCTCAGGCCTCGGCTCAGATCCAGCTTTTTGGATCATTGAGCCTACTTAGTACCTGATCTGCTCCAGATCCCTTGATATTGTTATGCTTTCTATGCAGCATCTCTTACCCCTGTGAGTTCCCCTCTCATCAATCAGATTTCAAATGAAATGTCACTCCTCTGAGAGGTCCTGACTGACCAGTCCACTTGAGGTGGTTTCCTCATCAGCATACCTTTTCTCAGTTTCTCGTTTGTTATCCGTGTGCCTCCTTCGCAAGGAGGCTCTCTCACAGCATTCTACACAGCTCCCTGATCTAGGAGCTCAGAGCAATCTATGCTCCACACAGATTTGTCACACGCAGCTCATGTAACAGTTCATGCAGCCAATCAAATTCTCCCCAGGTCAGTGGCTGCGGTTACTTCCCAGGACCTCAAGAACCAGGCTACAGTTTACATCAACTCCAGCCCAATAGCAGCTCCCAGTGGAGATTCAAAGCAAGGATGATCACTAAGTGGCTGAGCTGTGATCTTTGGGTCACAACAGCTCAGCTGGAATAGCTAATAACCCTGAGCAAAATCTGAAAATTTTGACATTTCTGGAGTGCTTACAGAGGTTGCGAAGATGGCTCAGTCAGCAAAGTGCTGCCACCCAGGAGTGAAGCCGTGAGTGTCATTCCTGTGCACCCACATAACAGTTCTGTATCTGTGATCACAGCAGCAAAGGGACAGAAGGAGGGAAGCTTCAGGAGCTTCCTGGCCTGCCAGCCCCGTCCAATCAGTGAGCTCCAAGTCCATGAGCAATCCTGCCCCCCTGAAAAACAAGAGGAGGGTGATGGGGTAAGATCCTGAGATCATATCTGATCCCCACCACTGTGAGCCAAGACTCACACCCACTCATGTGCGCTCACCGCAGGCATGAATACTCATGCGTGGATACACAGTAAAGAAAACCTTAAATTATTTTAATTGATGTCAACGGCATGTTCAATTCCTAGACAATATAGGTGATCTAGATAGTCCCTTTTCCTGTAATGGCTTCTTCTTTGTTTTGTTTTCCCCACCTTGACTTCCAAAGTGCTGGAATTCCATCCATGACCTCACTACCAGGCTGAGTTTTCTTTGTAATGTGCTGTTAAAAATCAACTCATTTAATATTATGAGCCATGACTCATAAATGTGCCCAACCCTGTTCTTAGTTTAGCCTCACAGTCTCCACGAAATTGTAAGTTACTTTGAATGTAGTCCCTGACGACAGAACCTGGTGATAAGGTCCTAAAACTTTGCTTCTGAGGGTGACTACTTCTGATGCCACGTATAAGATCTTACAATATTTTTCTGAACCTAGCTTGTTTCATTTAGCTCAATACCCCTCAGCTTCCTCTCCACTGTTGTAAGTTAGAGGATTTCTTTTTTTTAAAGCTATATTATTACGTTGCCATATATCTCTACGGCATTTCTTTATCCATCCTTCAATAGACATTTAGGTTGCATCTACATGTTGGCTGTTGTAAACAATGCTGCCATTCACAAAAGAAACATACATCTCTTTGAAATCTAGATTTCAATTCCTTCAGTCCATCTGCTGCAGCTACCCTGCTGGGTCCTATCATAGTCTTTCTTGAAGTTATGAGGACCCTCCCTACTGTTCTCTATAGTGTCCATAAACCATCATCAGGCATTTGTGTCACAAAATAAAATATTTAAATGAGAATCAAGTACAAAAGCTATATGTTCTTCCCTTATCCACCCATCCTGGGTCACATGGACCTATCTGATGGAGAGCTCTAATTTGCCCCCAAAGTTTTAGCCTGTACACCCCACCCCTAGCTTCTTGTCCTAAATGACTAATCACACTGTGAATCCCTGAGTTTACCAGTCTCCAGCTCTGCCTTGGGCATTCTTTTGGGAGCAAAGCCAGACAGACACATTGGGTATGAGCTGGTGAGGATGCCTGCTGGTCTCTGCTGGATCTAGTTCGCTGCCTGTATAATTGCTAGCAAGGACTTGGCTAGTACTCAGCTGCCTTGAGCCTCATCATCTCTAAAGATGTAACACTAGAAGAGTTACCTTGGTTTCCCCCAACAACGGGCAACTTCCAAAGACACCAGCTAACCTCAGCTGTCGTCAAAAAGGAAGTGCATGTAGATCATTCAGGAAATTCAATTTACCTTTACTGAACCTGTGATGACTTTCACGTAGGAGCCAATGGTACATAAATAGTGGCTCTGATCCTCAAGGAGTTTGCAGTCTGTCAGGGAAGAGAAATGTACAGAACCTATCCCTGACATGCACCTAAGAAAAACCTGATGAAAATGTTTCAAACCTATGAAGCTGTCACAGACAGACAAAATTTATAAGAGACTGTTGTCCATCTGAATGAAATATACACAAGAAGGTAGAGGCAAACGGTGATGGCTGTGGTGAGCAAGAGAAGAAAGACTATATATATAGCAGGAGAGAAGAGGGAGAGAACCTGGGAGTTGCAGAGGGGACAGAGGAATGGGTGGAGGACTAGGGCTGAGTTACCATCAGAACTATACACAGTCACTCAGGTATAGCCACAGTCCATGGGGTTCACGGTCAGAGCTGCACACAGTCATTCAGGTGCAGGCACTGTCAGTGGGGTGCACGGTCAGAGCTGCATAGAGTCACTCAGTTGGAGGGATACACAGTCAGTGATGCACACAGTCAGTCAGGTGCAGGCACAGTCGGATTGCACAGTCAGAGCGGCACACAGTCACTCAGCTGCAGGTATAGTCAGGTTGCAGCTCTGGAGAATGGGAAAAGTGAGCTAGGAGGAGAAGGTGGATCAGGTGTGGGCTACGGAGACTTTGGGGGCTTTGCTAAAAAGTTTAGTGACTTTGTTGTTGTTGTTGTGGCTGTGGTTGAGGCTCATGTTGTTTGGGGCAATTGTGTCTGACAAAGACCATTGAATGTTCCCAGCTGTTTTAGAAACTGCACTACAGTGGTTAATTGGAAAGAAGCTGTGCTGTGGAGCCCATGGCAGGGGAAAGTGGCAGTTCTGTACTGCTGAGCCTTGGTGGACCCCACTGGAAGGCTCTGTGGACAGGAGAGAAGGTTTCTTTAAAGCTAGAGCTTCTTTGTGCAGGCAGACACTCCCTTGGGAGTGGGCTACCTGGCAGTTGTCTGAGCCTTCATCTGCATCCCAGGTGTATGGATAAACACGTCTCTGGGCTGGAGACCCCACACATTAGTGGGTGTCCCATTCAGGACCCAGCTGGAAACTACTGAGTTTCTGGATTGCTGCTCCCACCACCCAGTTCCAAGCTGCCCAGCCATCCACAAGCCCTCCTGCCTGTGAGGAGCCCTAGGGCATGGAAGCACCCTCAAGCTGACTCACACTCTCATGGGCTGCACAAATATTTGTGTTCACCCCAGTGATTAAATCCCTTCGACAAAGGGAGCAGACTTTACGGTGCTCTTTATTAGTTATTGGATTTTCCATCTCTCACGGTGGGGGAGTGGAAGAAAAGATGCAATGAAGGCAAACAGTCTGAAATGGATTGTTTGCTTCCCTCCAGGGCAATTTCCTGGCAACCGACAAAATACGCCGACTAGGAGAAGCAGTCACCGACTTATTGTAAGACCATTTTCTTTACATTTTTTTTTTTAGATCTAAAAGATCTCCGAAGACCCAATTTCCTTACTTTTAAAATGAGAACAGCAGCGCTAACCTCGTAAGACATGGGTGAGCAGGTGCACCACCATCTGGCAGTGGGCAGCAGTACACTGAAGGAGCTGGGAGAGGGGCTGCCCAAAGACTGCAGTGTGGATGGCACCTGCTCGCTCTTGACAGGGTACCACCTGCACCACCATATGTGGCCGCACCAGCGCTGAGAGAGGGCAAGGGAGAGTAGAGAAGGTTCATTCTAAACCATCCAACATTGCTGCCGCTACCACGGCAAAGTCAGGCCTTAACCCCAGAGGTGGTGACTCACCTCTAGCCAGGAGTGTGAGCTGTGAGTACCTCGAACTGAAATGCACACAACAACGATAAAGATCATTATCGTGAGACTGGGAACTCTGCCCGGCTATTTGACCCGGAAAGGGAAGTCAATTAAGAACTATGGAAAGATGGACCACACACTAATAATAGCAGATGTATACTAAGGGCTCATTCCACAAGTTCATGTGCACATGCAGCCCATGATTATCAACTAGATTATAGTCTAGTCCTCCTTACCACCCTGTGAGGTGAGAGCTGATATCATTCCCTTGTTTATATTAAGAACATTGTACCCAGGGACATTAGGTGCCATGGTAAGATGACAGCTCTTCCAGAGGCCAGGCTTTCTACCACCTCCTTAGTGTCAGCAGAGAACAAAGGAACTTATCACAACTCTCTCTGTATCAGAAACATAAAGTACCCACAGTTCAGGCAAAGACTATTCGGTGGATCTGCTTTAGCCGTTCTGTGACCTCCCTGGATCTCAGAAGGACAGAAAGCATACATGAGCAGGCTATGCCCACCAGAAGCATGTACTGAGTCTGGGACATCTCAAG
The DNA here is from genome assembly GCF_903992535.2 of Arvicola amphibius. Classification (NCBI taxonomy): domain Eukaryota; kingdom Metazoa; phylum Chordata; class Mammalia; order Rodentia; family Cricetidae; genus Arvicola; species Arvicola amphibius. Next base: position 92,534,884 of record NC_052048.2, read on the forward strand.
AACAAAAACAACAGAAAAGACAAGAGATAAATCAGGAAGTGCATCAGCCACATGGACCTGCACAGTGGGGTATTTAGCAGAAGAGGATAATTTCCAACAGCACTATCTGAAGGGGCTAGAATCCTACTGGAGTCTTAGAAGGGAGATACTGAAAGGAAGTGGTAGAGAAAGGTGTCTGTCCACAAATTTCCCTCTTGGGAATAGAGTGTGCATGTAAAAATGAGACAGATTGACCTTGTTATGATAACAGAGTTACTACTTGTCAAAGTCAGCTGGAGGGGGGGAAATATAAATATTCTAGTCAAGGCACCTGCTACAGCTGAAACGTGGGTTTTTCTTGTTTTATCTTACTGCTTCTTTGATGAGGAATATGTGTTATACCATCTTAAAGCAATTAGGACCGTGACTTACATTGCATAACATATGTCACTCATTTCATGTGCTCATGAAACCTGATAACTTCCAAAGAATTCCTTCCCCCCCAGGAACATTGTACTACCGTTGGGTGCTACAGTCTCTACTCTCTTCTTTCATTCTCATGACATGTCTGTGGCTGATGGAACCAAAAGTGTGAGTGTCCTGAAGTACGGCCAGCATGTGGAATGCTGAGGGGAGCAGAAGTCTAGAGCCAACCAGAAGTCTATCTATTCAGACAGCGCAAAGAGTGACAACCAAAGTTCCTGGAACCCTGTGTGTGAGACCCAACACCGAGATCAGATATCCGTTGCTGGAGCACAGGCACACACCCGCCCCAGTGTCTTCAATGACAGGCATTATCTAGAGTTTAAAGCCTGGGGTGTTAGTCTTGGTATGTCCAATGCATATAAATGGCAACAGAAGGGACAGATCAGAATGTCCCAGCTGACAAGGAAAGAGACCAATAGGCACAGAGAAGACATTGACCATGAATGCATTTGTTCAAAACATGGGCTTGTGTATGTGTGTGTGTGTGTGTGTGCACGTGCGTGCATGCATGCACATGTGTATGTAGGTGGTATTGTGTGTACGTATGGAAATGCAGTAGAGCATTCATGTCTATACATGTTTGTGTATACATATGGAAAGACAGGTGTGTGTGTGTGTGTGTGTGTGTGTGTGTGTGTGTGTGTGTGTGTAGTCCAGAGGCCAACATTGGATATCTTCTTTAGTCACTCCACATTATTTTTTAATATTTATTTATTTTACATCCAGACCAAAGTTTCCCTTCCCTCCTCTCCTCCCAGTTCCCCTATCTCTTTTCTGCCCCTCCCCAATTCACTCCACCTCCTTTTCTATTCAGAAAAGGGCAGACCTCCCGTGGATAACAGCAAAATAAGGTGTATCAAGTTGCAGTAAGAATAAGCACCTCCCCTAGTATTAAGGCTGGGTTCACATTATTTTTTAAGGGAGAGTATCTCATTCAACCTGAAGCTCGCCAATTTGGTGAGGCTAGATGAGCAGTAAACTCCTGGAATTGGCCTATCTCTACCATCCCATCCCAACCCTGGGGCTATGGAGTCCCAACAAGGCCAGACTTCACACAGATGTTGGCTATCCAAACTCGGGTCTTCATGATTGCACAACAAACAATTTATTAACTAAGTCATGTACTCAGACCCCCAAAACATTTTTCATAAAACTTGACTTCAAAATATTACTGCTCGCTCAACTTGGATTATTTCTATCTTTTGAGGAAATGTTGGGTATTTCATAGTGTCCCCAGAAGTAAATAGGAAAGTGAGTGATGATTAACTTGGTTTTTTGTGTGATCCATGATTCCATTTTCCCTGCTAAATCACTCCACTTACTTAGGAGAGACAGAAGAAAGAATGTCTTCCTTTAATCATAGGAAGGTTCTCACCCACAGCTCTTTCTACCTGCCTTGAAAACAGACTTCCAGGTTTGCTGTTTTTATTTGGAACTTCACTCCTGTGGCAGTTTGAATGCAAATGGCCCCCATAATCTCATTAGGAGGTGTGACTTTGTTGGAGTGGATATGGCCTTGTTGGAGGAAGTGTGTCACTGTGGGGGTGGACTTTGAGGTTTTCTAGGCTCTGGCTACTACCCAATGTGTCAGCTGACTTCCGGTTGCCTGCAAACCAGGATGTAGGACTCTTAGCTCTGGTACCACGTCTGCCTGCACACCTCCATGCTTCCCATCATGATGATAATGAACCGAACCTCTGAAACTGAAAGCGAGCCACCCCAATAAAATGTTTTCTTTATAAGAGTGGTCATGGTGTTTCTTCACAGTGACAAAAACTCAAACTAAGACAACTCCTGTCTCAACTCTTGATTTAATAGGCTTCCCAGGCATGATGCTCCCTGTGACTCTGTCTCCTCCTGTGTCCTGGCTTTCTTCCACTTCCTTCCTCACCTGGATCATGCATTCATGCTTGCAACACTGGAGTCACTTGGATCCTCCCCAGTCTTTATTCTTGACCCTTCTGTCCCATCACATGTTTTTTGCTCGTCCTTTCTGCTAATGTTTTCTGTCATGTCTCACCCACGTTCTGTACCCCCATTAGGATCTTCTTATGGCTACTCCTCTTTCTCATTTCTCCATCCCTTCTGCACCCAATGTAGATACAATGACTCATCATTTTAACTCTCCTACTCCCTTCTCCTCCTCACCCAATCCACTTTTTTCTTCTGAAATTAGGGGATGGGTGTCTGGAAAGCCATATACTCTTCCTGATTCTGTACAACAGTTGGTGGGGGTTAAGTATGTCCACTAATCCTGAACTCAGGCTGGAAGAAAAGCTCACTGCCCTTCTGACCAGTGTCCCTTGAAGTTCAGGTTTGCAAATGATTAATTCATGGCCAGCACTTTGTACTGCCTGGCAATCTTTCTCACTTCCGCTTACTCTCCCATGCTGCCCAAGTGCTCTTTGGTACCTTTGCTCTCTCCTCCTAGCTCCAGCAATTTTTCTAGCTCCACTTTTACCTGATTACTCTGCTTCTTAATTCACAGAGCAGCAATCAGCACAGGCATGTCACAAGCTCCAATCAGGACGCTTGCGCCCATGTGGTCTTCCAGTGACTACAGATAGGTAAGTTAAAATGTAAGTCAGATTATGTCTGTTTGCTCAAATTTCCAATAATCTCAGGTGTGTGTGTATGTGTGTGTGTGCAATGTGTATGAGCACATGTGCATATGAGTTCATGCATAAATGCATGCTTGCAGAGGCCAGAGGTCCACATCAAGTATCTTCCTCAGCTACTCTCCAAGTTTATTTTTGTTTTTGAAATGCAGTCTTTCACTGAACCTAGAACTTTCCATTTGGCTGGACTAGCAGGTCAGTGAGCCCTAGGCATCTGCCTGTCTCCACTCCCCAGCTGAGGTTTCCAGCATGCACTTCTGCACCCAGCTTTACATTTTTTTGAATATATTTTTGTTGATTTATTGTGTGCGCGATATGGCAGTGCAAGGGTAGAGGAAGCTGGCTGTTAGAGGGCCCACAGCATCAAGCAGACGTCAGGGGACAATTGCAGGAATTTGTTCTCTCCTTCTACCACATGGGTCCCAGGAATGGAACTTGGTTTATCAGGCTTTGTGACCAACACCTCCATCTGCTGAGCACCTCACCGCTCTGCACCAGGCTTTTTACATGGGTACCCAGGTCTGAATCCAAGACCTCATGCTTTTTACATGGTACCCAGGTCTGAATCCAAGGCCTCACGCTTGCAATGCAAGTGCTTCCCCGACGGAGTCCTCTCTCCAGACTCTTCACTCGGGATTATTTTTTAAGTCCAGAAATCCTTACTCAGAAATTATGTTTTCTTCAGACTCTTCAGCACCTCTCACACTCACTTTTCCCTTGCACCCTCTGTTTGCAGAGCTGGATGGCCCGTTATTCCTGAACCTCTGCTTGTACTTACCTCCCTCAGACCCTGTATGTGCCTTCCTGCCTACTATGCTTCTCTCCCTGCTATACTAAAGCTTCCTTCCTTGCAATTTATCAAAGAAGCCTTTCCTAATCAATCGGCACTTATATAATTCCAGTCTTGATCTTCTCTCCCCTATTTCCTGTTTTTTGTTTTTGTTTTTGTTTTTTTTTTTTTTTTTTTTTAATCCCTTCACATGGCTCTGGCCATTGTTGCCCCTGCTGCTATTTACTGAGGCACGTTGGATGGAAACTCTTTGAGAATCAGACTTTGTTTCCTTTGGCTCACTGCTGTGCACAAAAGTTCCGGGTACAGTGTGGGGCATTTGATGGGTGCTAGAGAAACGTTTGAACAAATGAGCTAATTTGGCTTACAACTTTGGCTTTCGCATAAGGTTTCATTCCAATCGAAAGTGTCTCTCCTAAAAATAAAGTCCAAAACCACTGCTCTAGATTACAAAAGCTATTACTTGGACAATTCAGTCCGCTGTTTCAAAACATTTTGAAATAATAGCCCTATTTTAGGCATCCCAGGCTCCGAACTTGCCAGAGAAAGGATTAAATCCCAAACGGAGACCCTGATTTGGAGAGTGAGCCATCACAACTCTTGTTTCTGCCATTTGGGGTTTTAAATTCTCCTTTTCTGCAACACAGACTCAAAGTTCCCACTGTGGGGCTGAGACACAATGATAAGGACCTCCCCATGCAGGACTGTCAACATGACAAGATTATGTGGCAGTGTTTCTTACATCGTGACAGCAGCCACAGAGAGGTGCCCCTAAATGAATAACACTGGGTCCGTTGCCCATTTGTGAAAAGCTCTCAGTATAGTCTCCCTGTCTGATTAGTTTTAAGCCAGTCTGGCTGCCTTTGGTTGATTCATCCCGCTAGCACCTGGGGAAAGCTGCTCTGGGATGATAAAGCAAGGGAGATGCATTAGCTACTTGCTGAGAGCTTTGATTTATTTTTTTCAAATCCTCTCTGGGCACCAGTTTTCCAACCCATTCATTCTTACCCGGGAGAATGCGAGCAGAATGCGAATGGAGGTTTAATGGGTCTGAGCCACTGCAGGGTCGCACCATCCTAAACAGTACCTAGCGCTTATCTGACACTCAAAATTAGTTGTTGGGCAAGTGAATTCATCTAGACACTGTCTTAGTTAGGGTTGCTGTTGCTGTGAAGGGACACTATGACCATGACAACTCTTATAGAGGAAAACATTTAATTGGGGTTGACTTATAGTTCAAAGGTTTAGTTCATTATCATCGTGGCAGAAGCATGGTTGCAGGCAGACACAGTGTAGGAGAAGGAACTGAGAGTCCTACATCTTGATCTACAGGCAGCAGGAAGAAACTGAATCACACTGGGCCTGGCTTGAGCTTCTAAGACCTCACACCCTGCCCTCCAGTGACACACTTCCTCCAACAAACCACACCTGCTACAACAAGGCCACAACTCCCGACAGTGTCACTCCCTATGAGCCTATGGGAGCCATTCCCCTTCACATCACCACATACACTTCTACTGACAATTTATGATTGTTAGTGGCCATGTATCATGCAGGGAGTCTAAAAAGACAAGTTTTATAGTCTTTACACTGGAGACATCAATAATTTGGGTACCATTAGTGAATAGAAGGGAGAGGGTAGCAGTACCTCTAAGGTTTCAGTTGGATATGGGGTGAAGTCACTCATGCAGATATCATATGCAAAGCGAAATGAGACGATGTTAGCTAATGCTGTGGAAATATAGGAATGCCAAGAAAGGATCAATTAAGTCTCACAGGAGTCTGTGAAAGTGAACTGAAGCTGTGGCCTGAAGGCTAAGATTGAAGCCATCAATCAACAATTCAAGAAATAGCAAGAAGAAACAGGATGGTCCCTACCTCACACATTCCTCCAAAACAATGAGATGCATGCCAAAGATACCCTCTGCGTCTCAGGAACATTTTAAAGCTAGATAAGTCATTGTAGACTTATTGTAGACTTATTTTGAAGATACAGTTAAGATATCAGGGGAAAAAAATCAGCAGTTTGCTTAAAAGGTAATAAAATGCTTAAGGTCATATTATGACCTTATCTGGTTTTAAACCAAAAACTGCTTCATGAGTCACTGTCCTATACTCAAATTCATGGTGACAAGGAAAAGATGGGTACCACTCGTGATCATTTGGAAACATATAAAAATTTGTCAGGTCTTAGAGGCAGCTTGAAAATGGACAATGATCAGCAACAGACAAACACAGTATTGAACTACAAATGGCAACCTTGAACCCTTCAACTTATAGCTTCTACCTTCCAGGAAAAGCCTGAAACTTGTACAAAGAATGTGGGGCTATGGCAGAACTAGAGGTTAGGTGAGACCTTTAACACTGACGTTCTATTAATTCCATTTTATCCCATTTCCTAAGGAATCAGGTAGTTGGGTTAAGCTTTTATTCACGCTGGCATTGCAGAACAAACATTGGCAGAAGTTCCCTGAGCCCTCTCATTGCATATGCAACATTCTGAGTTAGGAACCTCAAAAATGTCACAGAAGGGGTAAATGTTCTTCACCTGCGTGGTAAAACAGCTATTTTTAAAGTTATTGTTTTTTAAGGAAATCCTCTAAGTATTCAAATATAAACTCATATTCAAGTTAAATGGTATAGACCTGCCATGCCTTCAGAAACAAAAGCAGCCCTTAGCTTAGTTGGTGGAGACGGCCACTTATGCTATAAGCCTGTATTTCCAAAGACCACTGCTTCAAGTCGCATTTCCACGGGTCCAAGAGGGAGAGAGTCCATTAGCTGCGATCTCAAAGGAAAGAACTCTTTTCTACACAGCTCTGGTGGCACTAACAGGAATGAGTCAAGGGGGAAAAAACCCTCTGTGAAGCCTTCTACTTATTGCTGGGTTGGAAATCCTAGCTAACAAAGGAAAGAAGTTTAAAAGCCAGAGGAAACAGACAGAGCATCGTCTTTGCAAGTCACAGGTTTTCTAGGTCCAAATGCATGATGGTCTATAGACTCATTATGAAAATCACTTAGAGATCTTACTAAACTTGCTAGCTTTAAAAATCATTTCTGGGGGGAGAATAATAAAAAAATAAAAATCATTTCTATCCCTACCTGCGAACAATAAGCATCTACAAATTTAGATTTTAGAAAGTATACCTTTAGAATAACAATAACAACAAAGAAAACGCTGAGAATATCTAAGTCCAAATATAAAAAATGAGGTGAGATCCTGAATGTTACTGCATGAGACTGAAAATAAACAACAAAAGATAATTAAAAGAGTTGCACAATGTCCTTGGAAAAGACAATTCCATTTTCTTGCCAAATTCTCCCCAAATATATGCAGGAATTTGGTGCATCAGCCATAAGAATCCAGATAGAATTTTGTGGCATACTTAAAAATCTGACTCTAAAAAGTATGCAAATGAGAGAATACTGGGGTAGCCTATCCTACCAGATGATAGAACTTAGTCTTCAAAGGGAAAATGAGAGAGAGAGAATCATAGGAATTAAGAAGAAACAGCAATTGTTTATGGTCATAATAAAAGGTCACACATTTGTTTAGTGGCAAAGTTAGAATTGGGAGTCAGTAGAGAATCAAAAGCCAGCTCAACACTGTATCCTAGAGAATCTGATTCTCTAGATAGACAAATAACTGAAATGTCATCCTTAACTCACCCTGTAGGCAAAATTTGTTTCTGATCAATGAATTCCTAATTGTAAAAGATCTAGAAGGCACTGTCAGATTTTCTTTTGGTCTTGCCATAGCAAGAATTTTTTAAAAAATAAGTTAAGCTGGAGAGATGGCTCAGCGGTTAAGAGCATTGCCTGCTCTTCCAAAGGTCCTGAGTTCAATTCCCAGCAACCACATGGTGGCTCCCAACCATCTGTAATGAGGTCTGGTGCCCTCTTCTGGCCTGCAGGCATACATGCAGACAGAATATTGTACACAAAATAAATAAATGAATAAATAAAAATAAGTTAAGTATAAGGGAAAACATAATAAATATACCTAATATAAATAAATGTACATAAAATAAAGTAAA